>NW_020925659.1:2602887-2641169 GCF_003984885.1 Neopelma chrysocephalum | reverse complement strand
CCCCCCTGGCAGGTAGGCACGAGACGAGCGCTTTCGTCCGTCCCTTACGTAACGGCGTGATTAAACAAACAAACAAATAAATAAATAAATCGCCATTGCCCAATTCTGTTTTTTGTGGGTTTTTTTAAATTTTTTTTTTTTGTCCCCCAGTCGCCGTGGCTGGATGTTCTGTGCTCTTCTGGGTCATCTTGTGCTCTGTGTGTGTGTGTGTCCTCGATGGGAGCGTAGCTTTGAAAGTTGCTGGCGGCAACTTGGCTTTCGAGATTGGGTGATTGATTGTGGTGTTTGGGGTTTTTTTTTGTTGTTGGTGGTTTTTTGTTTGTTTTTTTTTTTCCTTGGTGATGGCTAAAACGGTTCTCCAAGTGGGTGAAACCAACATCACTGTGCCTGTGACCAAGACACTCCAAACTGAGTACACCAGCCACAGTCTTTATGCTCGTTGTACCTGCCATAGGTAGTAGTAGCAAAGCATTTTAAAAATGTAATATTCTGGGTGACTGCATAAACTTTTTGCTGCTTGATTATTGAGGTCAAGTACGGCTTTGATCGTGAGGCTCTTTTGGAGTTACTGAATGTTAAAAACAACACCGTTGTTAAAAACAACACTTTTTTTTTTTTTTTTTGCTTGTCCTTGTAACTTGAATGATTACACTCAGTTTCATTATGTTCGCTCCTGTGTACGTAACCTACTTTGAGTCATCTTTGCCCTCCTCAGTAATTAATTCAGTCCAGAGCCTCGTTTAAAATATTGCTACGTGCATCACTTCTATGGTCCTTATTCAATCAAAATGTTGACTTTGATAGGAAACTCAAATGAATTTGGGTTTTTTGGGCCAAAGACCTGATTTAAACCAACAGGTTCAAGGACTACTGAATAAACATCCTCAATAACATTGGCACTAACAGTAATTGTTTTAATTCTCACAGATGTCTTCGACTGTTGAAGTGCTAACACTCTTTAGAATATTTTGCTTCTACTTTCCATTTTTATTGACTTAATATTTTTAACTCATGCTCCAAAGGACTCTTAACTAGCTTTTAAAATATCCAGCTTCCTGGATTTGAATCCAAAGCCATCAGTTTCTGCTGTTTCGATGGCTTTTTTTTTTTTTTAAAGAAACTGATCCCAAGGTGTCAAAAAGCTTAGTCTTCCCATGAGCAGTATGAACTTGCATGACCTCCACACAGCTTATCTCATCTTAAGAAGGAACAGTATTTGCCTTGCTTTGCCCAAAATTTGTAGAACATGCATTCTTTCTGTTGCAATAAATTCTAAATAGAGTCTGAGAAAGATACAAGTACCATGCTGCTTTTTTCCAATCCTTTATCTTGAAATAAAACTCTTAAATAAAATAAACCTTTACTTCATTTTAAATTTACTTATTTTAACAAATGGTTATGCAAACTATCCTTATGCAATAGTTTTTTTCCAGACAGCAATCTCACTGCTGTTATAACATCACTGTGATGCAATAATATGAACAATAAAATCCTCTGTTTGAGTCTTATTACACACTGTTAAGCAATGTATCTGACTCATCAGCTTAATTGACTCTTCTAGGTGACCTTGCCATGATCATTACAGCCAGTTATGAGATATAAATGTGCTTAGGCTATGTAATAGAAAAAAAATGCAAATAGATGGCCAATTCCTGCAGTCCATACTAAAAGAATGTGACAGTTGATTTCCGTTTTAGTATTTTACAGTATTAAAACATTATTTTACAGTGTTTGAAAATAATTATTTAAAACATTTTTTAAAAAAAGCCACAAGGTAATGTAACTGTGTAATACTGATGACTGTCAGGACTGTCAAAAATAAAATTGTGTAAGCAAGGACAAGGACATACTTGGACTTGACTAAAAATGTGATAGCAGCAACATTCTTAAAAAAATATATTAGAGGGTAGTTCTGAAATGAGTTATTACTAATGCCACCTCAGATACCCTGTATTTTTTTCCTAATTCACTTGTTGAATTGACCTGTGCCTAAATTAGCATACTATGAGACTGCATCTGGTGACAGATATTAAATAAATCTATTTTCTATCAGAAAAAATGCCTTTTTTAAGATGGAGCTTTTTTCCCATTCTGGAGTTGCTCCACCTTGGTGTAATTTTCAGTCTGTCCCAAAGTATTTGAATAATTAACTAGTTTTTGCTACAGAGGTGTCTGCACAGCAGTTAGCAATATAGGTGCCACTGCTGCAAGACCTCCTTTTACAAGTGGAATGTAACCCAATAAAGAAAATGATGCTCAGCATGGGCAGTGGGCTGGACCATCTCACAGAATTGGAGCTCTAAAGATTGCTATTTCTCTGTTCCATTTGCAGTGAGTGGTAGATAACAACATTTTACATCTGGTGTCTATTTTATATATTTACTTCAGTTGTTATATAACAAGATGCATGTTTAGAGTATCAGCTGGGATTAATTGACATAATTCTGCTGCCTTTAAATAGAGCCATATAAATTTAGGTCAGCTGAAGGTCTGGTCCATGCTTGGGATTTTAAGAACACAGTTCAATAATAGAAAGCCATTTGTTGTCAGAATAATTAATATTTGATTTTGTGGGGGGGTGGGTTATGGTTTGTAACTAGGGCAAAGCTGAGATTGTATTTTCAGAACATGGTTGCTATTAAGTTGTAGCTTTTTGCAATTTAGTTCTTCGTGCTGCCAAGTAGTTATTGAAATGAGAAACATACTGTCATAGTACTGAAACCTTCAGTAATGGTTGTTTCTATTGAGGCTTTATTCAAAATACTGGAAAGTGATATGATATTTAAGTTACATATTTATATGCACGTACTGTATCTATTAGTAATTAAGTATTTACCTAAGTTTTATATACATTTCCTTTACTTCTCTGTTTTAAAGTTTTTCCTGGTGCTTCTAGTAATATTCTTAGATCTTGTTTTGCACCCTTTAAATCAGAACATCAAAGAGCTTGTTTTGGGAAGAGTAAATAGATCTGATAGAATAATACTATCTTCATAAGGAAATGGAAGAAAATATAGGACAAATTTGCTCCTATTAAGCTTGGCCGACCTTTGGAACAACAGCTGCCCTTAATATATGTTTTGTGATCTCCAAATAATAATTTTATTTGCATAATTTGCGTAATTTACCTTTGGTAAGCAGGCTGTACTTTAATGAGTTAATTTGTAGTTATTAAGATAAATAGTAACTTAAGTAATTTTTCTAACAATAAAAGTCTTTTGTAAAGATTACACACGACATCAGCTTTCTGGTAATACAAATGTGCAACATTGTTCTGTGACAATCTTACTAATTTTTTCTTAAATTTGATTGAACGATGTCATAATAAATGATTTCTGATGTTCCCAGTGGATTATGTTCTGTGGACATATCCTGTGGTTTTTTTTTTCTTTCAATAAGATGATCAACATTTTAGCAAAAGTGGGTCATCTTGTACAAAGCTATCATCATCAGTGTTCCACTGACCTAATTACACATCGGTCCTGAAACAGCAAGCGCTTAAGATGTGCATGAAGTTGTAAGAAAAGGGAACTGTGCACAGGATCAATAGTTCTGCATTGCTCCATGCTGTTGTAATGGATTCGTGGTCCTTATGCGTGTGACTGCATAACAGCAGTAATTGGTGGTAATGTTTGTAGTGTAAATGCTTTTTCCCTTCTCCAACTGTGGATAACCTGTCCATCATAGCATAGAATGCCATCACCTAGGTTTTTTCAAAAAGGTTTTAACTTCATTTGCTCTGCATTGTCTAGACCCTTTTGCCCACAAATCTGTCCTAGGGATAATATCAGTCTTTCTGTGGAGCCAGCATTAAAGCTTTTCTTTAACGGGAACGTAATATTACAAACTTTTCTAGATAAAGGGCAAGAAGGAGTGTGTTGAAGGATTTCAGTAGAGATTGGAAATCTTCTTCTCTGTTGGAGAATTTCATGGCATAATTTTTGTCTGTGAGAAGCAGTAGAGATAGAGTATCTCCAAAATTTTTCAGCAGTGTTTAAGCAGGCTGCATATACACCACCTAAGCTTAAACTCAGCCTCCTGTCTCGCGTGTGCAACGAGAATGATATTTTTTTCTGTACCTCGTGAAAGTATCGAGATGGATAGCAACTGTTTTTAGAACACTTGGAAGATAAAGTGCAAACTAGATCCTTCAGTTTTTCAAAATTTGGAATGCAAACTGGTGACTTTGGAATTTATGAACAACTTCTACAGCAGCTCTTCTGGTGTGTAGATAGATACTCAAATTTGATGCACCGTGGCAGAACGGTGGCAGTAATATAATTAATGATACTTGTGCAAAGTATGGAGAACAGCAACTAAAAATAAGCAGAGACATCAATACAAGCTTTTATTGCTTTTCTAGAGTGTGCCACGTAGTGGTGATGGTGATAGATGTGTGTTCTTGTCTAAAAAAAGAAGCTGTACTTCGCTATTATTTCTTTAAGGATTGAGATATATATTTTTTTTTTTGAGGACATGGTGATACAAAAGTGATTTGTATTTGAGCATCCAGTGCTAGAGACGGAATTTCATTTGGTTTCATAGAATCACTTTCAAAATATTAGGGCAGTAGAATAAAACACTTGTTTATTCTAGGATACATTTGAAAAATTACACTTGGAAATAGCATGAATTATTTTGCTAAGTATAAATAATAATATGAAGTTATTCTGTGGGGAAACTTACATACATAGGGAGGACCACATGCATTCTCTAAAGCAGAAATTATTTATGTAATTAAATTACACAGAAGAGAGAAGAAAGATTGTGGGCCTGTCCTTCAACCTTTGAGACATTTCAATTATTACAGTGTGAATACATAAATCCCCAGGATCAGATCTTGAATGTACTATGTTGTCACTTAAGTATTTTTTGAAGTCCATGGATAAATTAACTTTGTGTGATTTCTGCATACATTATTTCTTGCTTCAATAGCATGAGTTCTATACAATAGTCTCATTAATACTTGGATCTGGGATTGTGTTCTGCTTCTGTTGAAACCAATGGCAAAATTGCTGTGGGAGCAAGACTGGCTCTGTAATTAAGTTAATAGGGTCGAGTGTTATTACGTTGTTGAATTGGCACTCAATGCCATTAACATCAACCAACCAAATGTTGGTTTTATAACACTTTATGAGGGAGTGATAAAGCAATTGAAAAATTAATCATAAGGGAAAATATTGGAATTTGAAATGTAGTCAGAGGAATCATTACAGTTCATTAATTTATGTGTAAATACCGATGTTTTCCAGTGGAATTATAAAATTCAAGTGAAGTGAAGTGACTAGTTCCATTGAGGGCATGTTGCCATTATCATCAGATGGAATTTAATTTGTTTACAGACTCAGCATTGGACTGATCCACATGAAGAAGTATTAATAAGCAAGGGGTTTGACTCCTGTTTGTAAAGCAGCAATTCCAGTTGCCATGATATGGAAAGAGTTAAAGATCTATTTCTGTTTTGTTAATTCACTACAGTAATGGCATTAGGTCTAACTGCAGAAATAGCAAACCAGTATGACTATGTCAGTGGGTTACACATCTGTCTCGACAGCTTTACTGATGGACTCTGGCAGAGAGCAAAGTTGAATACTGCGTGCAAAAACATGGTAGTTTTGATACACGCTTAATATTTGCTGTAGATTGCATGCTACTTACGTTCCATCTGTTTGTGCCAGGAACAACGTGTACAGGAGGGAGACTGGCCAAAACAGGAGGAATCAGTGCTACAGTGAGCAGATTGTGTGCTGGAATGGCCCAATCTGCAGATGTCCCGTGGAACAGGGGACGTGAACTCTGCAGCTTGTTGGGCTAAGTGCAGCTCAGTGCTAGTGTTGGGCTTGCAGATACGTTTGGACCTGGAAGTTGAGTTTTTGTTGATGGCCATATTGATGAACTATGTCATTAGTCTGCATTCATTTAAGAAAAAAAAAACCACAAAACCACAATCCAACAACTTTTTGCCAATTATTATTACCATTATTAGTATTTTTCCTAAACCACAATGTTGGACAAACACTAAAGTGGAATCACTTTGAGCTGGAGACCGTTACAGATAGACACAGTCAAAATTCCTATCCTGAAACAGTCTCGTTCAAGACTAAACATATTGCTTTTGTATAGGTATGGTTTCATTCTTCTAAAATACCCACTGATTCTCTAAGTACTTCCTTGCTGTTGCTACCACTTCAAGTAAGTGTAGATGTTCTAGGGTATATGGCATATATGTATAATAATTATGTATACATATTAGTTTCTGTTTTCTAGGAGAATAAACATTTGTATTTGGGTTTGAGTTTAGCTCTCTATTAGTGTTAAAATCAAGAGCTCTGAATTTGTAAGGACCTGAAATTTCACAGAAGTTGTTTTAAACCCTTTTTACTTAAGTGGGAGTTGGCCTAGATGCACGCTAAGAGACAAGTGATGATTTCATGGGTATTCAGCACATGTTACAGTTTCCTGCTGTGCCCCATGTAAGGTGTCTGCAGTTCCTCAGAGACCCACTAGTTTCTCCTGATACAAGTGAATACAGTGTTTGTACTATATCAAGACAATTACAGATCAGTAACCATGCGTTCCCAGTGCTACAGTGTAATGAAATAAAATCCCAGTATTTTTCTATTAGTGTAAAATGATGTTACAGAGACCGAATATTCTACAAATGTGACAAAAGGTCAAGTGACCTTGTCTTCTCTTCTTTTTTTTTTAATTTATTTTTAAATTCTGTGCATTCAACAATGATTTTTTAAAGTATTGAGTTGCAGTAGGTTTAAAATGGAATACATACTAATTGAACCATTGATTACATGTATCAGTAAGATGGGCAAAATGGCTATACAGCTACTTCAGTAAATCAAAATGTACTGAAAGTTTGGACAAACAGATGTTACTTTGTTGTGGGGGCATATGTTTGTTTTTAAACCTGATCCAGCTCTCTTTTTGGCAGAAAACTCCCTTTGACTCCAGTTAGACTTTTGGATCAGGGTCTTACTGTGTAACTGCTTGTGTATTGGAGGTACATTTCTTCTTTCCTAACACGGCAATTTGTGGTGCTGCTTTTGCACTGAAATGTTAGATGCTGTCTTTGGTGTGGCTAGCTTCTTGCTCTTCTTCATTAAGGCTGTATTATCAAAGACAAATAGTTACATGTCAGTAATTAACCACGGATTTTAGGAAATTCTACTTAGTTGTTTTATTAAATGTGTTATTTTTTTTTACGAAAGAAGAGCTGGCATGGTTTGATGGAACAGAACACAGCTTGAAACCTTAGTCTTTATGACCCTGCTTAATTGTTATTACATCACTCACTCCTCTTGGCCTTCTGGAAAAGACAAGAGAAACTGGCAGAATACAATTCATTAATTCTTTTATAACTTTCCTGACTGATAATCTTAAAATTAGTTTAGTTAGTAATTGTAAAAACATTCCCAATAAATAGAGACATTAATATGAAGTGGTTGGGGCAGTTGTTTGTTGTTGTTGTTGTTGTTTTTTGTCAGGGTTTTTTTGGTTGTACAGGCAAGAATGATTACTGACTCAATAGTCAGTTCTATAAAAGCACTTGGCATACTACATTCATTTTACCAGGAACATGACTGACTGTGGCAAATGAGATACTGAGAAGCCTCAGGTGAAGACAAAATGATCTTATGAGAATAAATATTTTTTTTTTTGCATTGAGAGGGACTAAGTATAGCAAAGGCTAATTTAAAAGCTGAGTTCAAATTTAATGATTAGAATGTCTGAAGCTAAAGGTTAGGCTAGTTTTTCCTTATTAATAGTAAGATCTGTAGGTCTAAACTTCCACTTCAGTGCGAACACCGTTTTCTGAAGGTGCACATGCCTCAAAGGTATTAAACTTTACTTTGACATAATAAGACAACTTGCCAAATTAAAATCATTAATTTACTGTTATTTCTCTAATGTATTTTTCAGAACTGATTTTAAAATTTTCTTTGCAAGATACAAGAAATAATTATGTAATACTTTTTTTTGGTCAATATTTTTTTGTTAGGTATTTGCCCAACTTACGTGTGTGGACTTGCTAGTTTGAATTAATATGACTGATCAAAAACACATTTTAAAGTTTCATGTGCATGTATATAAACATTTATATATACATATATACGTATATATTTTTTTATAGAATTCAAAAGCAGCAATTAAATGTTTAATAGCTTTAATAGATAGTGATGGTATTTTAAAACAATAGAAAGCACTCCAGCTTCTCTAAATAAGCTTATGTTATTTTTAATGGATGAAGGACCCAAATATATTGCATTTCGAAGTCACACACCATGGCTGTTTTCAGAAGAGATGCTTTAATGGGAAACAAGATACTTTCCAGTGCTGCTCATCAACATGCCTAGTGTCCTGCAGCATTAAGTGTTGGAGGTCTCAGTTTGGTCAGTGATATCCCGGAAAATTCTGTGACAGTATTACCGTAGGATCAAAACTCAAATACCTTTTTGATTGATTTTTCCTTGGATCATACTGCATTTGTTTTGGAAGCAAATCTGCTACCTAGGTATCATAAAATCTGGAATACTAGTCATTTCAGTGTGTGAATATGAAGTGTGTTCATACAGTAGCAGGTTTAATGAATCAAGTGCTAGTCTAAGCTAGTTATCAAAAGCTACTTTTGTATGTCCTGAACCAGCAATTCCTAAGTAGTAATAAAGTTCTCTATTTATTCCAGGGTTTTAAGAAGATTCCCATTGAATCTGCTAAGAAAATTGATTCTAGACACTTCTGTCTGAGATTATGAAAGAAAAGGAAGAATGTGTGTGGATTTAAAATTACTGTATTTATCAAGTTGTGGAGTAAGAAGTACTGGGGAGATAGCTTTCTCTGTTGCTTACTGTAGATCTACTACAAATTGTTTCTGATGCAGCTGAGAAAAATGCAGACCCTTAAAAAGGAGCACGGACCTGTTGACACAAGTAGCAATGTGGACAAAATCATGGTACTTAAGTCTACCTTAGCAGAAGTGTCTGAAGAGTTGTCTACAAACGAAGATATACTACTTACTGAAGCAAGCAGTGGAAAAAGCAAATCTTCAGCTTGCAGGAGGAAGCGGGAGTTCATTCCAGATGAAAAGAAAGATGCTATGTATTGGGAGAAAAGGCGGAAAAATAACGAAGCCGCCAAAAGATCTCGTGAAAAACGACGACTGAATGATCTTGTCTTAGAGAACAAACTAATTGCACTGGGAGAAGAGAATGCCACTTTGAAGGCGGAGCTGCTTTCTTTGAAGCTAAAGTTTGGTTTAATTAGTTCTGCAGCTTATGCCCAAGAGATACAGAAACTCAGTAGCTCAACAACTGTGTATTTCCAAGATTATCAGAGTTCCAAATCAAATCTTAACTCATTTGTAGATGAACATGAACCATCTATAGTTGGTAGCAGTTGTATTTCTGTCATTAAACATTCTCCTCAAAGCTCAATGTCTGATGTGTCTGAAACATCAACAGTAGAACACACCCCACCGAATCGTATACAAAGCAACTGCAGAAGTCCTGAAAATAAGTTCCAGATTATAAAGCAAGAGCCCATGGAATTAGAGAGAGAGCCAAGAGATGACAGAGGTTCATATAAAGCATCCATATATCCCAACTACATGGGAGCTACCTTTAATGTGTACTCACATTCTCCTCCTCTCTTGCAAGTTAATAGGTCCTCCAGTAATTCTCCGAGAACGTCAGAAACTGATGATGGTGTAGTTGGAAAGTCATCTGATGGAGAAGATGAACAGCAGGTTCCTAAGGGTCCAATTCATTCCCCAGTTGAACATAAAAATGTTCATGCAACAGTTAAAGTTCCAGAAGTGAATTCTTCAGCTTTGCCTCACAAGCTTCGAATTAAAGCCAAAGCCATGCAAGTTAAAGTGGAAGCAATGGATAATGACTATGATGCAACACAGAAATTGTCGTTGCCCATTGACATGTCCTCAAAAAGACATTTTGAGCTTGAAAAACATGGTGCGCAGAATTTGGTGCATTCTTCTCACACTCCTTTCTCGGTTCAAGTGACTAACATCCAAGACTGGTCACTTAAACCAGAACTCTGGCATCAGAAGGAACTCAACGTTAAAATTCAGAGTGGTTGCAAAACTGGAGTTGTTGAAATAAAAGACAACATCTACAATGTCTCTGAGTCAGAGAACCTCTATTTGAAGCAGGGCATAGCAAATTTATCTGCAGAGGTTGCTTCACTTAAAAGACTTATAACCACACAAATCTCTGCATCAGACTCTGGTTAAGTTACTACTGAAAAAAGGCTTATTGTTTTAAAGGATGTCATTTGCAGTAGATCAATATGTTTTGTATGATGCTGAACTTTCACTGGACTTGTGATGTCATTTCACTGTAATGTTCACATAATGTCTGATTGGTGTCTTTTTGTGCACAAATTATTATGAAGACTAGGTTGTGTTATGATCACTATGCCTTGAGTATAGTCAAGTAGCCTGTACAAAGGCTGTATATAGTGAACTTTATTTTCTTTTTGTTCTTCTACTACAAAGCGTGCAAGTTACCAGTTACAATAAAATATTGGTGACAAACACAGAACATCTACTCCAGTTCAGTTGATTTTATGAACTTGTAAATAAGTTGTTAATTAAAAACTGGTTTTTTTCTTACACTGTGCTCAACTTCACGTACATTTTAGGTTTTTACAGCCTAACAACCAAATTACAATTTACAACATGTGTGATCCTTCTGGCCACCTTTTTCCTTAACACGTTTTTTAGAAGAGAAGTAAAGTGATTATTTATAAATGAAACAGTACCAATTTATAGCCTTAGCCTTCTTTAACTTATTTATTAGGAGAAGTTAACCAAAACCCATGCAAATTCTAACCCAGTAACTAAGATCACCAACCTTTTTTTTTTTCTCCTTCAATCTCAGATGAGACAGTAATGAGTTTCCTGAATGTTTTAGTGTGAAAAAACAATTTTTTTCAATATTATAACTTGGTGTTTTAGGTGAAATTAGTTAAGTCAGATTTGTGCATCTGCAAAGTTTTCAAAGCCTTCCAGTGACAGGATCGGACAGCACCGCCTTTGTCAAGGGGTGGCTTGTGTCTGCAAGGGGTGTTGTGGGCAGGGAAAGTCTGCCCCTCTTGCATACCAGCAATCTTTCCACGGTAGACCGTGGGCCACCTGTAGATGAAGGATAAGGCTACTGGATCTGTAAACTCTGAGCTCAAGTAGGCAAACACTTACACAAAGGCTAGGCAATAGCAGTTGCAGAGTTAGAGGGGATCATCTGCTGTTTTAGTTCCCAGTATGGGAAATATTGCAATTTGGTATGAAGTAAGTCTTGCCAGCAATTTGGCCTTGGTTTCAATGGCTTAGTTAACTGAACTGGAATACTCTGGCTTGCTAAAGGGCATTTTGCAAGAACTTCTCAAATGTAAAATAGAGAACTATGTGAAGAACTGCACAATCCAAATACTGCTAGCCCTTCTCAACTTCTGCAGATGACGAGTTCTTCACTTGATGACTGGACAGGGCTGTGGTGATCTTTGTCTTTCAGAACAGCCATGGAACCATGGAGTCTAGAATTGCATCACATATCCTTGGTTTGGCTTACCAAAGTCTTTCATTTTAAAATTAAAAATAAATTCTAAATAGGGCATAGACTTGGCAGAGGTTCTTTTCATGACACTTCCCCCTTCTTTTAACATACTAAGAATCAGACTAACAAATAAGCTTTCTCTGAAAAGGCTTTTTATTGATTGCCATACTGTATAATGAATGGAACCTTTCCATAGGCTTAAAATACTAATTAACAAAATGATATGTAGGTATTGTTTTTTAAATTCATACTTGACTTGAGTGAGAGGAAGTTTGTCAATTTTTTGGGGATATGAAGAGGAGTCTGTGTCACTCCTGATAGCTCTGAAGCTTGGTCCAGCAGTCAAGGCAATGGCAGAACTCCCTGATGTCAGTGAGGCCAGGATTTGATTCTGTGCCTTTTCAGGAGCTGATGATTCAGTTGTGTTCTGGGAGGACCTTCGCACAGAAATCACTGGTACTTTCTGAGCTTTTTTGAGCCTTCTAACTGCTGTGCTGTATTTGTGGCATTCAGAGTTAATAAACTGCTATTCTTTTTTCATGCCTTAATAATACAATAGACCCCATAGCTGGGCTCTGTATGTATTTGGTAATTAACATAGATGACATTTCAATGTTACTGAAAATAAGCTCAGGATTATTGCATGAAATGTAAACATTTGCATTGAATGATGGGGATATGAGACATGAGGCAGTGATTGCTACTGTCTCTTTGCTTGCTAAGTATCTTCTGTAAGCAACAATAAAATTCTTTAAATATTTTGCATATTATTTATCACATGTAATGTGTTCAAGGAGAGGACTTAAAAACTCTCGGTGTTGCCATCTGTGTAAGCCTAGATCTATTGGGTTTTTTTTTCCATTTCTTGTTAGAATTGTTTGTCATAATGGAAGAATGTTGTCCTCTTTCTAGCTCATTATATATTTTGTGTATCTGTTTTGTGCAATTAATACTTAACAGTAATGATGTAGTTAATTTGTTGAAGGATGTCATTGCAAGAAAGTTATAGCATGGAGCTTAGGAGCACAATCAGATGTTATTTATACTCCCTTTATACCTTAGTGTTATGCTTCATTTGAAGAAAGAAATAAATAATTTGTCTTTTGTTCAAAACCAGTTCTAACTACAACATGCTTTTCTATTACGTTCATTGTCATAGTTCAACACAGGGGTGTTATCTGAGCTGATGACTAATGTTCCCGTGCTGAAGTTACTGTTTCTGCAGCTAACATTTGGAATATCTTCCCCAGGCCTTTTAAAGTTACAAAAGGCGGGAGTGTGGGTGGTACCTACAAAGCCCCGTTCTTGGCTGCAGTTGGTGAGCTCTGAGCAGCTCAGCTGCAGTAAATGTGGTGTAGATGGCCTCCTCACCCGGAGGCTCTCACCCTCCTTGCCCATCTTTAGCCTGCTTCCCTTTGGGACATGGTATGGGAAAGACAGAGAGTCACACTGATGGGGGAAGGGAGAGAATGTGGTGGGACCCTCCTCCTCCAACTTTCAGCTGGTACATATTTGTGTATGACCAGAGGAGGTGGAGAAGCTGTGCCCTTCCAACATGCTTTTCCTGCACTGCAGGAAAGGGAATCATCCTCCATGAAAAGAATATCCTTGGCTGGCCATCTAGTCATGGGACATCAGAAGGTTATTTTGAGCACAAAGTGGGCTTTAATCTCAATGGGTATAAACTGGCATAACATCCTCTAACTTACTAAAACTCTTGTAAGCCCAGCAATTAACTGACAAAACAGCATGAAACATGGTGAAAGGGGAATCTTTCTCACGTGAGGGAACATGGATGACTAGAAAGTATCTGAAAAATGACTGAAAAGTGTCTTCAAATGTGAATGCTAAGGAAGGCCACATACAGAAACTGTTAACTCAGAGACTTGCCAATATAAATTGACATTTTTTATGGGAACACCTCAATTACCACGCTAGATTCATTTGGATTGTCCCAAACCTTGCTTTTGATAATTGTTACTGTGGGAAGTTTTAAGAAAAGTCTGTCACAAATGACTGATGATTAGCAAGGTAAGTTTTTTCCTAGTGACATTAACTGGTGGCTAATTAGCACTGTGAAGTGTGAGTATCAGGTCTTTTATCCAAATTCCCTAACTTAATTGTGTATAAACACAGCAATGTCGCCTCATGTTCTATCAACATCAATATTTTGATAAATGTATATATGGGGTGAAATGTGGATATGCCCACACGTATACTGAGCCCATACATTATGATTTTCTGAATACCCTCAAGTTTCTGCTTTCAGTAAAACTTACATATTACATGGGATATATTTAAATTTTATTAATGTTCTGTACCACCTCCTTATTCATGATAGGAGACAGGTTATTGACAATTCCTATTCTTCTCTCATTATTTCAGCTGTTTTCATTACAGCTCTAATGTCTACTTGAGCAGTTTATGAGGGCCAAAAACATTCCTGTGGAACTTAAATGTAAAACTGTGCAGTAAACACATTTCTGAAGTTTGATTAGAATGCCAACTTCTAAAAATACTTTCTACTTGCTAGTACATAAATGTGCCGTTGAAAATCGTGTACAATGAATTTAGCAGAAAACTCACAGAGAATTCAATCAACATGGCCTTAATTAAAACCATATTGTTTTAAAAATACTTACATAGTTTATTGCACAATACAAGCTTGGTAACTGCAAGAATACATTAAAAGAATTTTTGGTATTTCTTGCATAAGAACGAGTAGCACTTAATGTTCCATTATGGTGCCAAATCAAAAGTTAAAAACATTAGGCCAAATCCTAAGCCTTTTAACTCAGTGTAAAGTTCTAATTCTCTTAATGAAGTAGATTTTTTTCTGTGTGCAATAAGGGACTTAAGATGAGCTAACATTACCAAGATAGAAGCTTTACAGTTCATTCCTGACACAGAGTCCTACTGGCTTTCCTATCTTTAAGGCTAATTCCCTTGTGACACAACAGTGGTGTATCAGTCACTTTATTCATATCACTGGGGTTGTAGGGAACTTATGTATGAAAGAGAAGGCAGCCAGATACTCAACTATTATTTATTCAATGACAGCTCTAAAAGGACTCCGTGAATTATGAGCAAAAGGTCAGAATAGAGGCATAGTGCTTATTTGCTTGAAAGAGAAAGTATCAGAAGACATTTGGTTTTAGGAGTCCAAAAAGTATCTGGAACGCAGATATGAGTTGACCAGCTATTACTTGTGCGCCAATCCCAGTTGTGGTAATTCCTTCTCCTGTGGACACTATGGAGCTCCACAGGATCACGAACAGAAGTGCTCAGGAGGAACAAATGCAGGGCCTGCAACTCTGCCATGATTTTATGTGAGTTTTAGTCTCCTGTAGGCAAGCATCCTTCCTGCTCCTAGTGCATCTGAAAGAGATGCGATCCGACCAGTCCAAAGGAAGTCCTGAGGAAGCTCAATGGCAGTCTAATGCTATCAGCATTCAGATTACATGGTCTGTTTCTCCTCCACCATCCCTCGTTCCCCCTGCAAACTGATGCACAGCTCAATGTGTCACCCTATTTTTAGACTTTTCCATGCTGTTTGGATTCCTGGATGTGCAAATGCCTGAATCTGTGTCTAAGTTGACAACTTATACATGCACAAGAATCAGTCTACCCTGCTGTCCACACGTGCTGGCATCAGTATCTGTTATACTTACATTTCTGAGACATGACACTGAGCAAGTTTCTAACAGTTTAGACCTCCAAAAATTCTCTTGATTTTGGAATATAAACATGCTGAGAACATATTGTGGTCCTTTCCATGGTAGTTGTGTTATACAGCCCTGAAAGGTAGGATATTAATGGTCTGTATAATAATCAGAAAATATCAAAGCATAATATTCCATCACATCAAGTAGCTGAAAAGATGATAAAATGCAATGAGGGCCATTGTAGCACAGTGTCCATTTCTCTGCTTTCTCAACCCTATGCACAACAGTAGACAATATGTGAACAAAGTGTTTAGTATTTAGTTCTCATTCTCAAAAAAAAAAAGATGTGGTTACGTGTTTTAAAGGCTTTTAGTTAAATGTGAACAAGCAAACATCCAAAATATTTGTGTAAGCAAAACTGTACTGGACAAGTGACAGTAACAGACAACATGTATGATCTATCAGTGTTTTATGGCGCTGAAAGGAATTGTTTATATTTTCTCATTTTCTGTATGAATGATGACGTTACTTTAAGAAATTCAAATTTTAGCTTCTTTCATGAAATAATATTTATGTCACTGAAAATACAAAAATGGGAGAAAGGCAAGTGCTTATTTGATGGTATAGGCAGGCAGTAGAATGGAATAAATCCAGTTGTCAGGGTCCTACAATGATCACCTAGTCCCACTGCCCAAACACTTCAGGACTGACCAGAAGTTAAAACCCATCATGAAGGGTATTGTCCAAAAACCTCTTTTTAAGGCACTGACGGACAGGGAGCCTGTTTCGGTGTCTGACCACACTCTTGGTATGAAAGTATTTTCTTAGGTCCAGTCTGAACCTCCCTGATGCAGCTGTGAACCATTCCCACATGTCCTGCAGCTGGATCCCATGGAGAAAAGATCAACACCTCCCTCTCCACTTCCCCTCCTCAGGAAGTTGTAGAGAGCAGTGAGGTCACTCCTCAGCCCCCTTCTCTCCAAACCAGGCAAACACAAAGTCCTCTGTTGCAGTTTCCATGCATTTATTTTATTTGAATAGTTGGCTCTGGGGGGCCTGTCCTCTGGGCTCCCCTGCTTTCTCCCTCGTTGGGTCACAGGCAGCACTTGGCTTGCTCTGGAGGGTCCTCTGCTATCTTTCTTCCCTAGACAGAAGCACAGGTGTGATTCCTTCTGCTCAGCACCCATCAGACCTCATCCAGGCACTAAGTCCTCTTCGTGGTCCCAGAGAAGGCTGACAAACCTTTAGGGCTTTAAAGCAAGGATGCTCTGTGGGGATGAGTCTGGTTCAACATGGGACACCTCATAGCACACCCTGGTGCTTCTGGGAGAGGCATCAAAGGGATGGGGACAGGCTTGTGGAAGGGTGAGAGACAGTGGCATCTCCTGAAACTACAGAGGAGATAAGGAATCAAAACCAAAATTCCTGCAAGATTCATAAAACACTGAAGTATGTTGCCTGGAGAGGTTGTGGGATCTGTGAGCCTGGAGGTCTTCAGGATCTGAGTGGCCACAACCCAGTCATAAGCCCACACTGAAGTCCTGGAAGAAAAAGCATTGACAGCGGGAAACACAGCAATGGTTTTCAAGGGAGCAACAGTTTCCAGAAGGTTTTGACTTTCTGGTTTTATTTGGTTCAGCAACTTTCATAAATTTTTAATTAGGAGAGAATAGATAGTTCCAGTTGGCAGGGACACACAACACTCATCTAGTCCTGATCACAGCTGACCAACAGTCAAAGCCCATTATAAAAATTGTTGTCCAAATGCCTCCTCTTAAGGCACTGTCAGGCATGGGACATCGATCACCTCTCTAGGGAGCCTCTTCCAGTGTGCAACCACCCTCTTGGCAAGGAAATGCTTCTGAACATCAACAGGCCAGCTCTTCACCCAGCATGGCATGCACGTCTTCATCTCACAGCTGAACAACATGTCCAGAAGGATGCTGTAAGGGACTGTATCAAAAACATTATGAAAATCCAGAAAAACAACACCCACCTCCTCTTCACCTACCAGGCAGGTGACCTATTTGTAGAAGCATCTTGGATTAGCCAAACAGGGCTTTCCTTTTGTGAGCCCGTGCTGTGCCTGATGCTTACACTTCCTTGAAATGCCTTTCATTACCACCCAGTAACATCTTCTCCATCGTTTTTTCAGGCGCTGAGGTTAACTCTTAATTGCCTATAGAATAACTCATCAGTGCTGGTTATGACAGGTGTGGAAGGGAGGTACAGTCTTTTGGTATATATATTAATCCACATCAATTTCTCTATCTATAAATTTCACTGTAAATCCTAGCAACACAGTGATTTTTATATATATATATATGGAAATCAAAAAGAATGCCTTGTATCTGAGAGTCCACTAGGGAACTTTCTATGTCTATACTGAGTACCTGGCACATATTTCATGTAATATCTATGCACTGGTCTCTCCACACACGAAAAGAAAAGAAAGTATGGCCTGTAGATGACATGCAGAGAGAAGAAAAACACTTCTGCAGTCTGAATTCTTTCTGCTTTGTCATGTCTCTCATCTTCTTAACAAGTGCAGGAGTATGACTGAGAGGAAAACTGCCCTTGTTAAAAAATGTTATGAACTTCTCACTTTTATGTATTATGATCATGTTTGATGTGATAAACAGTTAAGTAGCATGTCAGATTGTGCAAAAAGTCAGCTGGCTCTCAGAAGATTATAAGTAGGATATCATATAATGGTATCTACATGCGAGTCTTCTCTCTCTTTTTAAGGTATAGACATCGTGTCTTCATAAAGTGGCTGGAAACAGTCTTTTTTACTAAAAGTGCTTTGGAGTATATTAGGATTAAAATACACTGCTGCTGCTCCAGAGTGATTACCACATGTCCCCCAGTTGCTGGCTGAAGTGTTTTTCTCTCCTGTCAATTCCCACAAGCAGATCTCGGAAGGTTTCTGTCTGTACCAATCATGAACTACCTGAAGCTGCTTCATTTTCCCATCCACTGCAGTCAGTTCAGATTCCAGTTGCTCAAATTTTTCGTAAGTGGCTGAAGCTACCTCCTGAAACAAGTGGGATTAGTTCAGTCCCAGGAGCAACCCTTGACTAAAATCTCAAATTAGCTAAGACCAATTGTCTTGATTTCAGCATCCTTGCTCAGTTGGAAATGTATGTTTTCTTCAGCTACCTGCATTTTTATTGTCTTTATTGGCATCTCCTCAAAAATGATTTATGTGTTCTAAGCATAAATGAGCAATCCTAGTTAAATTTAAAAATTAAAATATTTGCAGTTGACCTCCTTGTTTATTCTGGTTCTACAGACTATATCTCTCAATATCAAGTTGAATATTATGGTGTGTTCATGTATACGTGGAATGCTTTCAATCTGTATTTTCTCTCGTGTCATCAGATAATCTCAATTCTACAACCTTACTGTT
The DNA here is from genome assembly GCF_003984885.1 of Neopelma chrysocephalum. NCBI lineage: Eukaryota > Metazoa > Chordata > Aves > Passeriformes > Pipridae > Neopelma > Neopelma chrysocephalum. The sequence continues at coordinate 2,622,510 of NW_020925659.1, read as the reverse complement.
ACTTTAATTTGGCATAAATTTCCTGGCAGTGTTGTATTACCTGAATTTACACCTGATTAAACAAAATGGACCCAGCCTTCTACATGGTCTCATTTTGGTAGAATCTGTTTGTGATATAATAGGGGTGCTGGAAATGGGGAGAATGTGAAAAGGCAAAGCAACAACAGCGTATTCCTCATCGTGTAACTGCAGTTTGATGGCTTGGGCCGTATTTGTTATCTGTTACACAAGTCTTTCTTTACAGAATGTGGTGTACTATTTTCTTGGATTGTCTGCCTCAACTTTGACAGAAGTATTTTCTGCCACATCTTTGAAAATGCTTGGCTCCAAAAATTGTTATTTAATTCTTCTGTAGTTACTTCATAGGAAAAAACCCACTTGAATCCTTTAGAATGGAAAGCAAAACGCGCTCCTTAAGAGAGGCAGGTACTCCTTAGAGAGGTACTCAAGCGTTTGGACACGAGGCAATTTGGTTTTTTTTAGAAGACTGCACATATGCACTTTTTTTTACTCACTCTTTTTCCAAGTATCCCTCATTCATCTGAAGCTGCAGTCCTAAAATATCCACAGGGCAGTTGATTGCATGTGGCAAGTCATGGTTCTCCTGAAGTGCAGCAGACTCTCTCATTGGAATTTCGGTCAGGACCATTCGTGGTCATTAAAGCACTTAGGTCAAGGAAAAAAACAGAAATAAAACTACAGACGCCAATAGCTTTTATTTAAATTAAAGGATGACTAGAAGTCCAAGGGCAGTCTGCAATTCAGTAAAAAGATTACTAAATCTGAGATATGAAAAGAGGGACAGGTTACTGGAATAGGAGATGTTTTTCTTGGAAATGATACAGTGTAAGTGTTTGCCTATCTGTCTATTTATAACATGAAACACGACCCACACACATTTTTCCTTTGCAACATATTAAGTGTTGCACGGCTTTTCAATACATAGGTAATACATTCAAAGGCTGCCTTTATGTGCTGACCCAGTTTTCTCTCAAAACTTGTCAAAAGCCCTTAGGTAACTAATGACAATTACTAAACAGGTTTGTTGTTATGTCAGGTTTTGAACCTGAGTTGAAAAGAAAATGTTTTGCACATGGTGGTGAGTAATTTTCGTAACACTGAAAGTGCATTTCTGTAGCACTCCCAGCTATTTTTTCACAGTTCAATGCAGAAGCAGCGTCTGTTCAAAACTTTTGCTAAATTTATGTCTTGGTACATTTCTGAAGCATTCACTAGAGAAATGAGAGCTCTTCTGTTCTTGTCTGTGACCATTTTACCACTCAAAGGTTATGGGAAAGAACACTAAAATGCGGTAAAGAGCAACAGAATTTGCAATGAAATCAAAAGAATTTCCCTCAGCGTAGCTGATTAAGTACAGCATCAGGCAGAAAGTTAAGTAAACATACAGTCATAGTAAAAAAATCCTACACTGGGGGAAAGACTCCTTTGGTTCTTCTTATAAAAAGAATTGCTAGATGGCAAGTCTAATTCTCTCAAGAACTTTGTTGCAAACTTTGTGCTCGACATTTGGAGCTTATCCTGTCAAGTAGAAAGTACAATAACATGCAGCATGAGAGAAACATTTCGGTTTGTATGACAAATGTCACTTGAAAATGGGCTTGGCTTTTAATTTAGAACATTGTAAACACACCAGGAGAAACTAGTTTTGATCATTTGCCAAATATTGCACAAGTATTTAGACTAATAAATAGCCTTCTATAACAGGAAGTGTACTGTATATTTTATGTGTTCCCACAATTTTTAAGAGAAAGTCTCATCCCTTCTGTTTCACAGATGTTTATAGGGAAAAAAAACACCCTAAACTAGATAAAATAACGTGTTATTATCAAAAAAGCATTTCAATCATCAGCTAAAGATTTTGGGAACATTAAGAGTACATTATAAATAAGAATACATTTTAATTAGAAGATTTTCTCACTGATTAGTCCTTCAGACCCCAGGTTAAAGTCATGCCTTACTGAATAAAATAAGATGTATAGCTAAGAAAATAATCATAGGGTCCATCATCTCATTATTTTGATTGTGTAAACTACAAAGTAAGGCATATTCCAGCTGTAAGAAAAACCAACAGGCCTAATTTCCATGCCATTATTACATCATGTGGATCTCGGATCTACGAATGTACACTGCACACTGTGTCCTGCCTCGTCGTGCTGCTGTCACCAAGGATATGAGATGGATGTAGAGCTAAGGGTTTTGTTTTCTAAACTTTGCACTGGACTCTCCCTTTTGCATCCAAAATGTCTCAGGAAGGAAACAAGCCCAAACAACCTCTAAGCTTTTTAGGCGCGACAAAAGCTCTCTTGATTCTGCTCCCTCTCCATTTGGCTTGAGGGGCTGAAGAAGCAAAAGTTAACTCCAAACGTAAGAAGAATAGTTCTGCTGGTAACCATCCAAACAAATTGTGGGGAGGGGCAGGAGAGTGTGGGGATGTGTGGGGGGGTGTGGTACATGTTAGATCAAGGAATGCATGGTTATCTTTATTTGGGTTTTCACAGGACAAAGATGTTCTGTAGGTAGCAGAGGTAACTTCGACTAAATTCTGCAGAAATTTGGTGTGACTTTGGGGAAGTTACAGAACAGTAGGCAGACTGCTCAGCAAGCTCCTGGAATGTGTTAGTAATAAAGTTTTGGTTCAGGCAGCGAAGTGTGCAGTAGTGAAAGACTCTTTTAAAGTTTGATTCTAACCAATGAGTTTGAGGATGCTGAGAGTGCAAAGCAAAGTGTCTCATAGACCATGATGTGACAGCTGAAGATTTTTATAAAGAGATAGAGCAATGCAGTATAAAATCAGCAAATTAGGGAAAAAAAAAAGGAAAAAGCAGAAATCAGGACAAAAATTCAAAGAAGTAGAAGGTGTAGGAGAACTGGCAAAGAAGTGATACTGAGGACACAAATTTAGGAAGGGAACACTTCGCTTAATGATGGGTTTTACTATCACCAGACATAAGCAAAACACAGAGAAGGTGGAAACTAGGTTAGTTATGTGAGCACATATGAAGGTCTGGGGTAGAAAATGAGCGAGATACATGGACAGGAGCAACAACATGTATGCACATCAGCACTATAAGGCTGAGAAGAGAATTGCTGCTCTGTTACAAGACAAAAAGGAGGAAATAGTGATAGGTAATGCACACAAAATTCAAAGGGTTAATATTTTTGGTTTAGTATTCTCTAACAAAGTTAAAGTCAAGCTTGAGGCCAAGACAACGCCTGTGCAGGACAGCATAAGAATACTTCAGTGATCTGGATGCTTTCAAATTGGCAGTGACAAAAGAATTTCACCTTCGGATTCATGCAAATTCAAACTAAGTATTGATGAGATTCTTGCTCAAACAATCATCTGAAGATATCTCAGATACCACAATAGCTATTTTTGAGAAATGGGAGGAAACAATATTTTTTTTCAGACACTAGAACATTAGTGAGGAAACAGGTGAGAATAAACAGGAGTTCACCATGAACACATTAATCTGTTTTACTCCACCACAGTGCCTGTTGGCCATGGGGCAGGGAAGAATAAATAGTTGTTATATATCCTGACTATTGTGAGAGTCTTTTTTCTCACACGACAGATGCGCAGTAGGCCATGGGTGTGTGATCAAGATGAAATTGCTAAGGTGGGGAAGCATGAGAAGTCATCTGAAAATAGTTCATGGTGAATTGCCAAATTTCAACCTAAACAAAAGGTGGAACAAGTGGGATTTTGCAGCAGCCTGCACCTAGTTTCATCTGTTAAATATTTTCACTAAAACTATGAAACTCTAATAATGTGCTTACTGAATTTGCAGATAATCTGGGGCTGAAAGAGACTGCCCTTTAAGTGGAAGACAGGCTCAAGATTCAAAATAGTGTTGGCAAAATTGGATATGCAAGTGAATGGATGATACTCAAGAGTAAACACAAGATACTATATTCAGACGAGAATGTTCAATTGCTCAAGAATGTTCAATTGCTGTGCAGCAACTGGCTCACAACAGGCCTCTGTGACTTGTAATGGATTACCAGTTGATCATGAGTTAACAAGGTCATGATGTTGGGAAAAAAGGATATTGGGACATGCAAAGAGGAGAACAGTTTAAAAGATGTGGATAGAAATGATGCATTATTATGGCTTTGGGTGTTTTCAGTTTTGGACACTGCCCCCTTGAAGAACACAAAAGCGAAATCTACATGAACAGAGAGAACCCAGAACAGGGCCATGAAAAGGACCTACAAGGAAAACCTGGGAAAACTGAGGTTAATTATCCCAAAAAAGAGAAAAGACCAAGGAATAATACAGACAAGATGCTTCACGTAAACAAAAAGTTGCTGCAAAGATTAAGGCAACTGTTGTCTGTTCAAGAGGGTTAAGATGAGAAGTAACAGACTTCAACAAAAGCAACACATGTTAGAACTGCACACTGAGGAAAACTCACACACAGAAAGGCTTGAAAAGCACTGGACCAGATAACTTGTGAAGGCTATGAAGTCTCCGCTGCTGGGCATTTTTAAGATAAGGATCTGTTGGGACGTTAGTTTTTTGAGAAAGGGGACTATCATCAAAGTTCCTTTAGACATACTTTTTTGCAATTCAGTCATCTGTCTTGGCCCTCGTTTCCATCTTAGCAAACCTCCTCTGCCTCAGAAACCATGTGTAAAAATTAATTAGCGTTTGCAAATGTACTTTGGAATAGTGCTGAACAGTCTTGAGCACAATAAAATAATCAATGTTTAGATAATTGTCAAGGACCTCGTGCAGTTGTCTATAGTTATGCAAACCTTGTGCCCCTATTTAGGAAAACACATAGCTGCGTGTGGATTTACCAATGCCAGCAATGCCATAGACTCACAGAATCACTGAATACCTGAAGCTGGAAGTGACACATAAGGATCATTGAGTCCAACTCCCTGCTCCTCGCAGGACTACATAAAACTAAACCATATGACTGAAATATATATAGTAGTGGAGATGCCACAGAAGTCACTGGTGTGTGAAAAAAGGAATCACATTCCCAGTCCTTACTAAAAGGGGGCAAGATGGTTGTATTATTGACTGGCTTTCATTAGAAGATAGTGTTTTACCCATCTCCAGTTTATCAAATTTTTTCTTTGTTGCAACTTACCACTATCACTACAAATAAAAGCTTACAGAGTGAAGTTTAATATAATTGGAGACATTCTTTACTTTTATAGCATGTAAAAATACATACAGACCCATTATGATTTGCTCTGGGTCTGACTTCAGCCACTACTGAAAACTTACTGTTCCCTTATAATACATGAAAATGTCAAATAGTAGTTTAGCTATCTCTGCTCCTGAGTGCTTTTTGAATTAGGGGTTCTATTTCAGAAATATACGTTTACTATAATCACACTTTTGGAAGGGATTATTTAATGTATAAATTATTTTCATTATTTTTTAGGGTTGCTATCACATCGTGATCTGTATCTGTTTTCTACTCAATTAAACACTTTCTCACCTCACTAATTCCTTTTTGAAATGTCAAATCATTGCTACTATTATTTTATTGCGTAGCAATAAGAATGGTACTGGTAAGAAGACCCAATCTGTTGAAAAAGCTTGAGTTCATTGGATGAAAATTTGAATACAGATCTAAGAGGGAATTTTAGTTAAAAAATGCAGACAAACAGGAAAGTGTGATATTTCATATTTATATTGTGAAAAATGTGTACAGTCCAGCAAAGATGACTTTGAAACATTAGCTAGGCTGTTGTAGTAAAAATATATATTAATCACTTTGGAAAATATAATTCTTAAGACAAGGCATTTGTAATTCCTTTGAGTGGACAGTATTTTATTTTTTTTCTGAGCCTTTTCCTTACATTGATTTCAGATGATGACACTAGAGTTGGAAAAATCAAGCTAAGCCACATCTCCCATCAATGCAAAAGGATATATTCTTCACTATTTTTCTAGGCTAACCTAAAAATTGTCAAATTATTGGATCTTTCAGTTCATACTGTAGTAATTCCCTGACATGTTTCCATTGAGTTGGATGAGGTATTTTCCTGATACAATTTAAATACAAGTTTTCTCTTTCTGACTGTGCTATGTACCACCCTAAACACAGATCTGCCTGGATGCAGTATCTTTCCTTGCCAGTTTCATGTCACCCCTTTTCAGTCACCTTACCTTTTAAGGAGCATGGGTTTCTCAGAGCAAGGAACTTAAATTTTCTAAAAATAAGACCTTTTCGTGTACTCAGAATAAAGCAGCTAAAATCCATAGTTATTTCCAAATGGAGGGGATTGGAATTGCAATGTGTCTTTCAAGCAAGACAGTTTATGAGCAAATGCATCTCAATTAGCACGAAGGCAGAGAAGGCAGAAGAAATGAAGAATTCAGAGTAAAACAATACACAAGAAACAAAGGAAACCTTTTTTACAGGGTGAAATAAAGTGAAATCCTGCCCCTAATGTAGTCAAAAGGGGTATAGCCATTGAGTTCAGTGGTACCAGGATTATATTGTGTTAATATCTTGAAACATATTCAATACTTTTAACTTCATCTTTAGAAACTGTGGAGGTCTTTACTATTTTTTCATAGAGTTGAATGAATAAAAATGTTATCTTGTATGAATTGTCCAACAATAATCTAATTTCAGCTGTCTGATTTGGTTTTAAACCTCAAATTAATAAATCTACAGTAGTAAAAATTGTAGTAAAAATTTCCAATGTACATAGAAACTGAAAATACATATTTTCTGTTTCGTAAGTTTAAAGATGTCTCTTTTCTTCCCCTCTCCCCACCCCGAGTGTTTTGTTGTTGTCTGCAAAGTCTCGTATAAAGAGTTACTTTCTTTGGAAATCTTTGGCAACTCCTACATATATAAAATAAAATAATTCAGTAGCACTATAGCCTAACAAAAATTATAGCAAGCAATGTTAAGGCATAACTTGGGAATTGAATCTGAACATGCTATGAAACCATTTAAGGGAAGAAAGCGTTAGCAAATGCATGTAATTTTGCTTGTGTAATTTGTCATCAAGAGAAAAACAAATATGTAGGTCAGAGGTGAAAGTTCACTTCTACAAAATGTCCTTTCCTGTATTTTTAGCACTTACTAGTAGGGAAAATTGCAGTTCTAACAATCTCTTTTGGAATTTTCCTGGGAGAGGGTGACATAGTGCCGTCCTCTTCGTAGTAGGAGTCTTGCAGTGAGATCGGGGTGGTTGAGATCAAACTGCGTTTGTTTCTTTCCATTTGACCTCATGAAAACCTGTGATTCCTGTATACAGGATCTCCTTGGAGAGGGCAAACAAGATCACTGAGAAATTACCCAAGAAATTTTACAAGCCATTGATGACTGACAAGCCCAGCGCCCCAAAGAATTAATTGATCTTACACCTTATTGCTTGAAAACTTTTATAAGGTGGGTTTGGACAACACAAATTGAGAGTCTGAGTGCATTTCCTAATTCTCTTCCCTCTGTCTATGTCTCTCACATGAGGTGGCTATGCCACCTCAAAGCAAAAGATTTTTCCCCATTTATCCCTAAGCTGAGGCAGCTTTTCCTTGTAAGGACATGACCTGATGCTAACAGGTCATGTTATTTATGAGAATCTCGCACAGCTTGAATGAATAACCTGTTGCTTTAGAGCAGCTCATTGCTCCACTCAGGAGAAAAAAGCAACAATGTATAAAGACAGTCCTTTGTGTTGGCTCCTCTATAGAAAATGTAGCTATAAAGGTGTTTTCAAACAGATTGGAAAAAAAATTGGCGGATATTCGCACGGATTTAATTCCTGCTAGGACACTGCCTCAATATCACCACTTTTATCCAAGACACACCTGTGTTTTAATATGGCTTATTTCTAAACCAAGATGGAAATACTGCAGCTTAGCCTCTTTGCACTACTTTTGACAAAAAGGTGGTAAGTCAGCAAAAGGCACATCCTGGGCATTCCAGCGATGTCACTGACAAAGTGTAGGGCTCTGTAACAAGATGTGGAGATGACACATAAGCCTGGCTGGCATATCTTTCAATACAATTAATTTGCCTCCAAGGCAAATCCTAGAAATTACTGGGCCGTTCCAGTTTAATCTTGGACAAAGCTGGAGTCAGGCATTCACCACGGCAAATCTTACAATTGTAAACTGTTTTATAATGTGGACAGGGGGACAAACGTAGGCAGCATCTGACTGTAACATGAAATAGTTTTATGCTTTTGCCTTTCAAATATGGAAAAGAAACTGTGTGTCTGGATGAACAGCTCTGTGCCAAAGCCAACCTCCAAGCAGTCAAATGTCTTTCATCTACTCTACATCCCACACACTTGTAAATTTAATGAAGTGCTGACTGAAAGAAGTTTATTCCCGGCTTCCAATTAGATACTAATAAGCCGAGCTTAGGTACCATAAATGCTTATTAGGAAGATGGAATATGCTAGCTATTAGCAACCTCAGGCTTCCCAACTTTACAACTTTGCCAGTAGTTCTTTACAGTGGGACCCTCCATTGATTCCAATGGGTTTTGGATTGGGGTCTCAGTTGTGCAACTCTTGCTAATGCAGGCTAAGTATTCAAATACTACACAAAACAAGTAACAAGAAGTGGTTATAAATTTATATTGTACAATAATCCAACCCAGAGATACAACAGAAGACAATAGTACATCTATTCCTCTTTCTTAGATCTCCCAGGTCACATGTAAAGGGTGCTCCTCCACCTATTCAGGTCCTGTTGCACATTCCAACTATTTCTGGGCTCCAAGTCTAGCCAAGATCTGGGCATTTGTACCTCTAGTAGAAAAGGGACAGAACAGAAAGAAAGGGTCTACAGTATTCATCTCCACCTCCATCTCTTATGAGGTCCTCCTGTATATATTAATCAGTTTTCTTAGGCTTTCTTAAAGTCAACTTTAATGCTGAATTCTTCAAAAAGTGAGCTGGGCATCATGATAGAGAGCATTTCAACACCCAGTTTTTAAGACACCTAGTTGCCCTGCTGTACTCTACAGGCTTTTGGAACCTCCACAAGAAAAGGTAGACACCTTAAGACTGAGATATCCAAAAAGCAATGTAAGCAGCAAAGAATCTAAGCTAGCCAATAGGGAAATACTGAGGAAAACAGTATATTTTTAAAATTTTATCCTATTCACAAGGCTGTTTAGTCCTATTATGAAGAAAGAAATTGCTTTGCTACATACTGGGGTTTGCACAAAAATATATTCAGAAGGTTGCAGTAACTCTTTAAATTTTTTTATTTCAAAATTGCTACCTTCAAATTGTTATCAACTATCTGTTTCTTACCTTTGCTGCTAGTTTTCTATTAGTAACAGTGAAGCAGCTGGTTACATTCTATGCTGGGAATTGGAAAGTAGTTCACTTGGTGCCACTGAGCATCTTATAAGTGAACTTTTACTGGAAGACATACTATATATGACAAGTTTGACAGACCACATAATACAGCCAGTAAAAAGTTCTTAGCCAACCCATGTAATTGAAGTCTTAGATACAGTATAATGACTAAAAAGATGGAAATCAGAGAAATGTCACTTTGTGAACATGCCAACGTTAATTTGAATAAATTTTTAAGTGGTATTTCAATTAACTTCTCCAGTAATGAATAAAGAGTGTCTGTACCAACTCTTAATTAAAACTTATTTATTTTCCAATTTTTTACATTAAGAAACCTACTTATTTCACTTCTTGGTCACTATTGTGTCTATTTTGTTTTGGGATATGTGATAGTTCCAGGTGTAAAGGTTTAGAGTGCTTGGTTTTATGATACATTTATATATGTGTTTTACATACAATTCTAAAAACATCACTGTATTTGAAAGAGAAATTTCCTACAATAGACTTAAGCAATAAATCACCTTACTCTTTGTATATCCCTGTGTACTTTTGCCATTTAGCTTGTTACCTAAGCTTTGCTATTTGAACAACAATTTTCTTTTTCTCTAGCCTCATTTTTTTAAAATATTTGAGTGTGTCATGAAGTTCTCACTGAATTTGTGACATCAGCCATTTCCATGGCAACAAACAGACGCTTTAAACATAGGATTATAATGAACTGAACACAGGATTGAGTGAAAAAAAAAGACCATGGCCAAGCAAGATTTCATTAGAGCTCAGTGGTGTTCTGTTAAAAGGGTGGAGAAAGGAATATAAACAATGAATACACTTCCACTTTTTAACATCACAGTTCTACATGATTGTCCATACATTGTGGTTATTTATTTCAGATGTTCATAATATTTGATGTAACCTTTGTGGAATTCAGACATTGCCAAAAGTTTCAGACATATTCATTAGTCTTGTTCTTGTGTGCTCTCATCACCTCTGAAAAATCATGCTTAAAACACTCCAGGCTGAACTCTGAAAAACTGGAACACAGGCAACTGTTGGGAAATATGGCTGTAGATTAATTTGCCTTAGTAAGTTTATGTTAAAAAATGCCACACATTTAACACATTAAGAGTCAAACCCCCACTTCTTTTAAACAACATTTTTAGTCCAGCACCAATTTATGTAATGAAAAAGAATGGTCTGTTTTCTTTAAACTATATTCCTTTCAGCTAAATTCTGTTATTATGAAGTGTCTTGAGTATAATGCAGACATAGATATGGATGAGGGCATCTGTTGGGTCAAATTCCTGCTCTGTCTTTTCCAGGCTAAAGGGCTACTGGTTGCATACAAAAAAAATCTCATTCCAGGGTCAGACCTCAGTGGTTCCATCTTGTTCCCCCCTCATGCTACAGTGTGTACCTCAGTTGAAGCTACACTGGTAAGGCTCAGAGATGCTGTGGTGGTGTCAAATCCACCATGAGAACTGCAGAAGTTTTATTCTGTAGTCAAGCTACGGTATCCTCTGTTTCTAACCAGGAAGGATTGTCAGTTCTAGTCCTTCTCTGCTCAAGATGCATGAAGCCAAAAAAGCATGGCATGTCTCCAGCGAGTGTCTTTGGCAGAGGGTGCTGGATCAGGTAGCAGAAAGACACCAAGGACACTCCATATCTCCACTGCAAGAAATATCATTCTTGAGGTCATAATTAGAGTATGATTAATACATGGATATGAGAACTTTCGCAATATACCTAATTTTATTAAATATTATTCAAGTGTGCACAGTTTACCAGCTCTTATGAACATCTTGGGAATTTCTTTCAGTGAGTAGTTATGTTTGGGAACATGGAAACACCCCATTCTTTCTCATATTTTTAGTTTTACACTTATTGGTAGATGGCATATGCCACGGGAAAACGACATGTTTGAAAGACTGCAATGAAGAGGGAAACCATACTCTTAATTTCTTTTTTCAGGTATACTGTTGAAACAGCACATATACTGCAAAGTTATGGGCCATCTCTGAAGTAGAAGGCTGTAGGCAATATTATTTTAACATTCTGGCTTAGTCCTGGCAATTTGGTTTATGTTTTTTTAAGTCTTCCACTTTATTGAGGTGCTTAGACACAGAAATCTTTTTTTTAAATTATTTTTTGCCAGCTGCTGCTAGGGCTGAGAAGACAGGGTATGTTATGTTCTGCTTAGCAGGTAAAACATACTTCACCAGGCTTAAGGCAACTGGAATATAGTCTCACCTTCCAAACAAAGTGACATACACAAAAAGGTGCTATCTAGAAAGAAAATATTAACTGTGACTCTGCAGATAGTTGGTTTTTTTTAAGATATATTTTCTTAAATTGATGTTTAATTTTCACAAATTGTAAAACCTGATTCCTAAGTGAGATCCTATTTTTAAGGACCTACAAAAACCTTTCCTTTAGGAATGCCAAGAAATTAGAAATCTGAAAATTGCTGTGTTGGAAATGGCTGTTCTCTGGCATTGGTGAATATCTCTATATGTCTGACCAGGCACCCAAGTGCATTAGCCAGTTAATATGAATTTTTCTTTTATTTTCACATACCAATTGCTAGGTTCATTGTTCTTGATCTTAAGAATTCTGCTTTTGTACATAGACAAATAATTTACACTGGGATGATCAAGTAGAAATAAGGCTATGATGAATCCATTTTGACAAAATAGAGTCCCTAGTTTAGGTAGTTTTCCAACTCATCTATTCTTGAATCCATGTGAGATGCAAAGACTGTGATTATTTAACCTTTTACTCTGCCCTGAAAATTCAGGTCTTAAGGTCATGCAGATTCATGACATTAGAAGATTTCTTATATAGGACTGACTAAGCCTTCACTGAAAATGCTTATTCAGATTATCAGAGTATCTTAATTGCATCAGTATGTAAAGAGTGTAGAATGCACAAAAATTTAGCTAAGGTTAGCATGTAAAAGGTAACCTAGTCTAATAAAACAGAATAGAAGGTCAAAAAAAGGTTCCAGGGTTTTCTCCATATGGTGTGAAAACCAATGTGAGGCAACAACGTGAATGCATATTGCATTCTTAGAAAGAATGCAATATATTCAGTAGAATTCTGCACAACATACTATTAATCATAAGAGACTAAAAGGGAAAAGTAATGAACATATATATGTTTTACATCATAACAGCTTACAATTTTTCTTCAGAGTGATTTGTGCCTAATGCATCATATTTTTCAAACAGTAACTGTGCAATTGATCTTCTTAAAAAATGTTGCAGTTTTTAAAAAGAAGTATAAATACCTTCAATTTCATGTAATACCTACAGTACATTGACTGTAAGCTTAGTTTTGTGTATAGACAAAAAACCCCCAGACCCCCCCCAAAAAAAATTTAAAAAATTAGCTGAACAGAAGGGAAATGTAATTATGCAATTCAGAAATGTAATATACACCTTAACTCCTGGCTCGCTCATGGAGAGTAATGGAGTTGCAACTGACAAAAACAGGCTACGAAATTCTGTTGATTTTTCTATTACATTTTATTCCTTGATCATAAAATATCAGACTTCTATTGGCTCCTCCTAGGGACCTGGAGTTCATGACAAATATTTTGTGTTCAAATAAAGCAGAGCTTCTTGGTAAGTTCTTCTCACTAGAAAACTCATCACGTGTGGACAGTAGCATTAAAACATTTTTCATCTCCTGATTGTAACTGTGACTGAAATTTTTAATTTGTTTCATTGAGAGTTCTACTGAAATGTCCTTTATAACTTTAACTAAAAAAAACTTTTAAACAAAATGTTATTCAGATGAATTTCCCCTTTATTTCACCAAATGCTTGTTTAGTTGAAAACCCCACTCTGCATGTAGATACTGTTTTTATGATGATAGCAATTCTTTGTTCCTTAATGCTTCCTTCTGTGGGCTAATATGTAATTCTATTTCATCCTTCCAAATAGCATGGATTTGACAAGATTTTTTTACTGCCTCCTTAGCAGCAGCCCCTCTGCAGCAGCCTTTTACCACACATAAAGGTGCCCTGATAAAACTGGCAAATCCATTTTCTACTAGAATTTCATATCAGCTACATTAAATCAAATGCCAGCTACATTAGTAGTGTCCTGCCTGGTTTCTGTGCTTCTTTGCAGCTTTCACTGACCCGTCCAGACTACAGGAGAGTAGTCGCCCTGCCTGTTTCCAAAGCAAAGATACTTCAGACAAGTTAACATTAATATTGGCTTTGGAGTTCTTCGAAAAGACATGGAAGGGGAGTATTGCTTCAGACAAAGGTTTGTCCAGAAGCCTGATCATGAAGAAAATGAGTGATTTTAACAACCTTTATAAATAGCTGAGCAGGGTGCATTCTCTGTAAGAAAAGTATTCAGTGATGTTGCTGTTGGTGTGTAATTTGACTGAATGCCTAGTTATTTATCTGGCTCTGTAAACGTCTGATGTGTTGAACTACTTTAAAAATAAAAGAAAGCTTTTTTAAAAGCTTTAGCAAGAGGATACATATCAGTGTGAAAACACTTGGGAGATGTAACTAGGTAGATTCAATTTTTAAGAAATCTTCACTGTTTGTCAATTCTCTGTTTTCAATATCTTTGCTTACATTTAACCTCATAGGAATAAATACCCTTAATTCACGCCCCTTTGGGATAAACTGTGTGCCCTGCCTCAAAATGAAGCACTCTATACATTTTCTCTATTAAATATCTGCCCATTCTAGTTATAAGTACCTAAGGTACCTAGGCTCTAACTTTCCAACATTACACAGTTGCAGCTCTATGCTGATTCACCCACTCAAGAGGCATTGCTCAGCATGTTTATGTTCCTGTAATTGTTTTAGCATTCTGTCTTGTTTGTGATCTGGAGAGGATGGGCAGACAGTCCCATTCTCCTGTAATTGGCTCACATATGCCAGGCGCTTGTCCACTGTATCAATCCAATGCACTTGTCTCCATTTTCAAAGATGTGGGGGCATAGGCACAGATAAACGGGGCTGACATGAATACAAAGCCAAAATCTGCTCCAAAATGTGCTCCAAGACACGAGTGACACGTAGGCACAGTTTTCAACAGGTCCTGGGGCCGGGTAACAAGTGCCATGTAAGTAAAACCGCAAGCGTACCCCAAAAGACTGAGTTTAAGAAGAGTAATTACTGAGGAGAAAAAGCAAGCTGCAAAAGCATCATATATCTTGGCATTACAATCTCAAAGCTGCACTGAGAAGAAAGAAAACAGACAATCTAAGGAAACAGCTGCCTGCAAAAACATATTGAATAGGCGCAGTGCCAAAAAGGGGACACGCTGTGAGTGCCACATGTTTACTAATAATAAATACATAAAAACGAGGGACATTTCTTCAGCAGTTTCAGTGTTAAATAATCCTATTGCATAATACAATAATCAGTAAAATCCTGCCATTAATAAAAAGTAAATATGTGAAAACTAGAAGCGACAAATGCTCCTGGTGGGTGGTGTGAAATTGAAACAACCTTTAGCGAATGGGTAGCTAACAGATCTCACTCAAATATCACAGTCCCTTTACAGAGACAATTACTTCTCAATTTGCAAGAAAGACAAAGGATTCAGCTTGAAAAGCCAAATTTGCGTGCCACATTTTCTCCCTAAAACCTGTTCCCTTTTCACTTTATGCATTGACACTAATATGCTCATCCAGAGAAAATGAAACTATTTGTTACACCTCATCTACCTGCAGCAATGTAAGAAAATTAAAGCAACATAGAACTAGGTGAGACTCCTTCTTGCCTGTATTCCTGCTTCATTGTATATACTATCTGCACCTTTTCATTCTTAACTGTAAAACTGCATATTAGGATAAATACACATACAATTATTTTTGTTTAATTTCAAATGTTTTATTAGCCTTTTTAACAACACTAGATCCCTAACTGAACATCCACAAGTAGTTTCACACTCTTTGGTTTTAGGTACTTAATTTAGATCTGAAGTTTAGAAGTCACATGCCTCTGTTATACTTAATTTAAGAGTGAGATTTTTCCTCTGGAAAATGAGTCAAGGCAGATACCCTGCACTGAAGCATGCAGAAAAATGTTATAATGAAACTTCTCTCTGCTAGCCACGCAGGCAGTCTCCCAATTTCTGCATCTCTGCACTGTTGCTGCCTAAGTTGCAACAGTTCTGTCCTCACCCCAAGTCTCAAACCTTTCAGGGCCAGGAGTTGGACTGAATGATCCTGATGGGTTTCTTCCAACTCAACATATTCTGTGGTTCTATGATTCAGTACTTTCAAACAAAAGCCACAAGCCAAGCTAAAAAAGATGTTGCATATTTCCCCTTTCAGTTTCAGTCCTGTACACTGTGAGAACCTGCAACCTGGTGTAAATGGACTTTCCGAGGCAACTCCAAGTGTAGAATTAATTAGGCTGAAGGACCTTCAAGTTTTTTTCCTTAGATTAGATTATGATTGAGTGACCATATTAAAAGTTAGAGCTGAGTGCAGAGAGTCTGATGAGCTATTCTCCATCTACACTGGTTCTATTTTCATTCATGCTAACATTGCTTCTCTGGGAATTAAGGGAGGCTGAGTCAAGATCTATACAGTTGTGCTAAATCAATTTATTGTACCCGTCACCAAATATCAATATTTGGATTTTTGTGTGCAGCAGCAATCAGGCCACCAAACAATGTCATATGTTATTTAGGTAGTTACTTAACAATTTTCTTCCAGTTACTCCAGTTTTTTTAAATTAGCATATATGTTTACATAATAATCTGTATGTCAATATACTTTCCCTGTGTAACTAAAGGTGCTTTCCAAGTATTACTTTGACTTCAAAGCTGTGTTGTTAGAACTAAATCACAGTGAAAAAAGCAAGGAACAAAAGAATATGGAAAACTTTGCACTCAACCAAGTCCTGAATCATGTTTGAATGTCAGTGGAAGGGGAGGAACTGAATATACAGTATTACAAAATGCACTGTAGTATTAAATGACCAAAATAAAACACACTTACAAGCATATCACTCAGTTTTAAGCATTAATGGGGAAAAAAACCCTAGAAATTAATTTTAAGTTCTTACACACAGAAAGTAAAATCAAACAGCGTTATGTAAAAGAAACTTGTATTTCTGAAATTCTTCCAGTTTTAAAAATGATTGTGAGGGCTTTCACAACAAAGGCTGTTGGGTTTGATTCCATTTACTGGCCTCTGCTCAGGGAAGTGTTCACTAGTCCTTGACTCTGGGAACCACTGCAAATGACTACAGGTCTGTCTTCAGCCTAAAGGCAACATTATAGGCTGTAGTGAATCTAGTTCTGCTTTTAATGCCCTTTTGTCTTTTCCTGTGTCTTTTAGAATAGTGCTCTCTCTTTCTATTGATATAATTTGATATGATGTTTCAAAATCCCTTTTTATAAAATAAAATGTTTTTCAACTGTGACCAAAATTTCCAGGACAGGCACTCTTTATTTCTTTCTACTGGAAAAGTCTCTAGCATACTGTGGGCACTACTGGAATGAGCTGTGAATCACAAGCTATAGCCCTGTTTAAATAGTAAAACATAATAAATGCAAGGAGATACTGTGACTGTTCCCCCCCCACACACATTTGCCCTTCATGGTGCTCCACAAGAACAAACAGGACATTATTTTTAGACTTTATTTCTCCAGAAGGAAGTCATGGAGGAGCTGCTGAGCAACAGCATGAAGGAATGCAGTAGCTAGTTTTCCGAAACAACCACCAAAATGGCTCCATCTGAGCCTCTGCTCAGCAGAAGTGCAGTTTTACTCCTCCTATTCAGTACCCTGAATTTTGAAAATGACAGGGGGTGCCTCAAAGGCATGTTTCCAATTCTCAATGCCTAATTCGTCGAAGGAAAGAAACTTGAAGAAGACAAATTCACAGATTTAGAGCCTCATTACTGTCCTGGATTAATTGAAGCTATAACAACCTTGCCCAGGTGCTACGTAAGGAGTCGAGTCAGCCTCTTTTATATCTAATACACACACCTATACTCTGGCCCAACAAATGTTATGGTACAAATTGGTGACATTTCAACCCTCATTTTGAAACTGGTCATAACACTCTTGTAACACGCGAATTTACAGCTAAAGACAGCAATTACCTCTTACCTCCACTGTTACTTCTTAAATTATTTCACTTGCTTCATGCTGGAACAGCTGTTAGTGTGCATGGAGGGCAAGCAGACACCATGGTGGTGTTGCTTACACAACTAAATCCAGCTCTAAACACCAATTTGTATTAATTTCGTCCTTACTTTGGTAACAAAATGGTAACTCCGAGTGCCCCAAAAGAGAGGGTGACCAACCAAGAAGCCTTTTGTCGCAGTGTGCAGAACCAGGCACTACCCGGTTTCTGTTACCGACTGAAGTTACTTTCTTCAGTGCTGCTGCAACGACTGGGCCTGGCCACAGCTGTGATGTGGTGGAGGAAGCAAGTGCTGCAGAGTTCACACATGTTCATTCTGGTGCCACCTCACACAACGAAAGAGAGCCTGAGCATGTTGCCTTTAAGGCGGGATGTTGTCGAGCTCACCGCAAATAAACGTGTCACAAAACTTCCACCAATATCACAAACCGCTGACGAAACCAAACATCTGCTTTTACCCATGAGAAATTTGTCCACGCACCTGGTTGCCCAAGGCCTTATACAACCTGGCTTTGAACGCTGCCAGGGCTGGGGCATCCACAACCTCCCCGGGCAACCTGTTCCAGTGTCTCAACCACCATCACAATGAAGAATTTCTTCTTAATATCTAACCTAACTATACGGTCTTTCAATTTGTACCCATTACTCTTTGTCCTATCAGTACAGTTCCTGACCAAGGATCCCTCTCTGGCTTCCCTGTAGGCCCCTTCAGACACTGGAAGGTTGCCATGAGGTCTCCACACAACCTTCTTTTCTCCAGGCTGAACAGCCCCAACTTTCTCAGCCTCTTTATAGGGGATGGTGCTCCAGTCCTCTTAGCAACTTTGTGGCCTCTTCTGGCCTTGCTCCAACAGTTCCATGTCCTTCTTGTGTTGGGGGTGACGCCTTAAAGGATCACGGAGAACAAAACTCAAAGCCACTTTAGTATTAGTATTAGATAAGAGCAGATCTTTTAATAACAGTCCTCAGGCCCAGGGGAATACACAGACACTCATGTGCACCCAGGTAGTGGTTCTACAACTTTACAGTATGGTCCATTCAATCCCAGATCTATCCACCCTCCCCAGATCCTTCCCAGTTCTGCCCCTGCCACGTCCCTGTGGAAATTGAATCAGGGGTCCTTGAGACCCCTTTTTCCTCATCTTCATCTTCCTCCTGGTACTACATATAGTCCTTGGAGCTCGTCCAAAGTTCTTGGGCTTGAAGGTTGCTTTGTCTATTGGAGGTATCTTGTTGTTTGGGTCTAGGGTATAATGTTCCTTAACAGAGGTGTTTTCTACAATTCTATTTTGAACAGGAGTCTAAACAAGCTAAAAGAATTTAGAAAATTCGATATGAAATGGGGAGAAAGGGTTTAGTGTGTGCTAACTACTGTGCTAAAGCGTAAGGGATTATACAGCTACCTTAAAATTTACTACAAAACTACTTTTAAAATCTACAAAAAACTAAAAAAAAACCAAAAAGCTCTGAGGCATCAGGGGCAACAGAACTGTACAGGTGCTGCAGGGGGGTCTGACAAGAGCAGTGCAGAGGGGCAGAACCCCCTCTCTCACCCTGCCGGCCACGCTGCTGTGGGTGCAGCCCAGGGTGCAGTTGGCTTTCTGGGCTGTGACCACACACTGCCAGCTCATGTTGAGCTTTCCATCAACCATCAGCCCCAAATCCTTCTCCACAGGGGCTGCTCTCAACCACTTCTCCGCCCAACCTGTAGCTGTGTTTGGGATTGCCCTGACCCAGGTGCAGCACCTTTGTTGAACTCCATGAGGTTCACACCAGCCCATCTCTCAACTGTGTCAAGGCCCCTCCGGATGGCATCCCTTTCCTCCAGCGTGTCAGCTGCACACGCGGCTCGGTGCCATCAGCAAACTTGCTGGGGGTGCCCTCGATCCCTGTCCCTGACAAAGGCGCCGAACAGCATCGGCCCCAACACCGCCCGTCACTGCTGTCCGCAGGTGGGGTCTCACCAGCGCAGCGCGCCGGGGCAGAACCCCCTCCCTCGCCCTGCCGGCCACGCTGCTGCGGCCGCGGCGCGGGACGCGCGGTTCGCTCCCGGACAAGCCTCCCATCCATCCCGGCGCTCCCCGGGCCGGGCTCTCCAGGCCCCGCGGGCCCGGGCGGTGGCGGCGGCGGCGCGGGGAAGGGGGGGGCGGCGGCGCCCCG
>NW_020925659.1:2499919-2602487 GCF_003984885.1 Neopelma chrysocephalum | reverse complement strand
CGGGCTCCCGGCCGCGGCGGCCGCCACCTCCGCCGCCCTCGGCCGCGCCGCGCACCGCGCCCCGGCCCTGCGGGGAGGCGCCGCCGCCGCTCGCCCCTCGGCCGGGAGGAGCTACGGCTCGCAGGCGAAGGAAGAGGAGGAGCTGCGCGTCCGCTACCTGGACGATGAGCACAAAGGTAACGAGGGGAGCGGGCGGCCCTGCCCCCCCGCTGCCCCGGCCCGGCCGGGGTGACCCCTGCGGGGCAGGGACAGGGCGGCCCTGCGGGAGCGGCGAGGGGCGGGAGGAGCGGCGGCTCCTCCTCCGCCTGTCACCGGGCCGGGGTTGCGCCGCAGGATGCCGGGAGCTGCCGGCAGGGCAGCGGAGGAACTGGGTCAGCTTCGTGTCTCTGGGCTTTGCTTAGACTCGTTGAACGGTTTGGGTTGGGAGGCGACCTTAAAAGGTCGTTTCGTTCCGACCCCCCTGCCTGGAGCAGGAACACCTTTCACTGGACCGGGTTGCTCAGAGCTCCATCCAACCTGGCCTCGAACACCTCCAAAAATGGGCCATCCACAGCTTCCCTGGGAAACCTGTTCCAGTGCCTCACCACTCTCACAGTAAAGCATTTTCCCCCAAATATCTAATCTAAACCTACACTCTTTAAATTTGAACCCATTTCCCCTTGTCCTGTCGCTGGGTGCCCTTGTGTCTTACTTCGTCTTCCTTGTAAGTTCCCTTCAGTACTAGAAAGCTGCAATTAGGTCATCCCAAAGCCTTCCCTTTTCTAGGCTGAACAATCCCAGTTCTCTCAGCCTTTCCTCGTAGGACAGGTGGTCCATCCCTCTAGTCATCTCGGCAGCCCTGCTTCAGATTCACTCCAACAGGTTCATGTCCTTCCTGTGCTGAGCACCCCGGAGCTGGATGCAGCATTCCAGGTGGGGTGTCCCAGAGCAGAGGGGCAGAATCCCCTCCCTTGCCCTGCTGGCCACGCTGCTTTGGATGGAGCCCAGGACACAACTGGCTTTCTGGGCTGTGAGTGCACATTGCTGGGTCATGTCCAGCCTCTCACCCACCAGCACCCCCAGGTTGCTCTCAGCAGGGCTGCTCTTGACCTGTTCATCCCCAGCCTGTGCTGATAGTGGGGATTGCCCTAATCCAGGTGCAGCACCTTGCACTTGGTCTTGTTAAACCGCCTGAGATTCCCACATGCCTGCTTCTTGAGCCTGCCTAGGTCCCTCTGGATGGCATCGTGTCCTTCAGGTGTGTCCCCTCTACCACCGTTCTTTTTCAGAGCACTGCAGTGCACGTACTGTGTGTGCAACGTGTGCCTTTCTGAGTTGTCATCTGTTGGCCTCTCCAACTGGGAGAAAATGAAGTTTAGGAGCAAAACTGCCAAAGTTGTGCTGCTTCTCACACCCGTTTTGTGCTTTTGGTCAGAGGCATACAAGGGCATAGGATTTGTATCGATGTTTTCTGTGCCAGAAAGTGTGGCTTCTGCATTCTCTCATCTCATGCCACTTTCCTAATAATCCTGCCCTCTTCCTTGCTTTTATAGTTGTCAACTGCTGCTGACCTTAGTCTGCTCAACTATACCAAGAGTTTTGTTTTAACCCCATTGGTTAAACAGAGAAAGAAAATCTGTGCTCTGTAATAGTCTGGAGCCAATGCATCACAGCATGGACACTTTGTACTTCCTCTCCTGGTTTGTTGCTCTCCAGATTTTGCAGGTGTTCTTCCTTCAGAGGTGTTTCACCTCCTTTGGTGTTTGTCACTTCCTTCCCATTTCAGTGCAGCAGGGCTAGGAGTGGTAGAGAAGGAGTAAATTCTCCATTCCTGAGGATTTATTTTTATAGCTATGATGTTATACCTGCTTTTACAGAGAGGGCAATAGTGTAGAGTGTTCTTCATCTGCAGCACATGGAGAGTGTATCTTGGAACTATGTGTTGAGGTGCACAGTGCAGTTTATGTCTTTTCAGCATGTTAACTCAGCTATTTCAGACCTGCTGCAAATTCAGGCAAATGCCTGTAAGTTGAGTATGCCTGCATATAGATTTGTATATGTGTACAGAGAGGTAACTAAAACTTCAAAATTTAGCATGAGGCTTAGAAGATCATTCCTTTTTTAAAGGGAAAGCTGAGGTTTTACTTTCATCTGAGGGTAGGTTTTTTGTCATTGTTAAGAGTTGATTGTAAAGATGATGTAATCTGATCCTGAAATTATCCTCTGTCTTAGTTGTAGTTCTGTTCCCAGCTCTTTCAAGTTCCTTCAAGGTACACCGTAGTCGTGTTTTTCCAACCAACTGTGGAATTAGTTTTAAACATCTATTTTGATTTTTTTCAGGATTATTTTAAGTAGAGGAAGAGGCAAGGCAGGAGCAAAGAAGGTTTTGTAAAATGTTGGAGGAGTGTTTTTCCTTGTTTATTTTATGCTTTACCAAGAAGTGGTGGAAAATATCATGATCTTAGATAGTACTCAGTTTTTATTTCTGCTATTATACAACAAATAATAGAATTAGGTGGTGTGTTCCAGCTGTTGAATCAGCTATGAATCATTGCTTTTGTAATGTTATGAAGGTGTTTTGTACTGAATATCTAACCTAATGCCCCAAAACACGGGGATAGTATTTAAAATGAACTGTGGCTATCATAAGAAAGGATTCAATCAACATATTTTTGTTTCATGAATTCTCTTTGGCAGAAGAAATTTTCTTTGACATTAACTTTCAGAAGGATATAGAAGCAAATACTGTTTGTTAGAAAAGGATAAGAACAAGGGTCTAGAAGTAAGCCAGAAGGAGACATAAATTTCATATGCCTCCTTCAGCAGCACAAAGAGCAGACGTTTCCACAGAAGAAATATCTCTGCTTTCTCCCTGTAGTGCTACTGCACATTCTCCTCCTCACCTTGTATGCCAAGTCCATCTATCTTTATCTGCTTATGGCGTGTAATACCCCTGCTGAATGAGGACACTAACTTTGTATACACCACTGTGATCCTTCTTGCTCTTCTCCAGCCTACCATTCCTTTTTCTACCATTTCACGTTGTAGACTTTCCCAAGAGGGACCCCAGTGTTGTGGCTCCATCATAATTTTCCAACACATACTTGTTGACTCCACCCAGAGTCAGACCCTGTCCCTCTGACTACCTTTTACACCACACAGATGCTTTTTCATGCATGGGCTCTTCCACATGCCTAGTGTTTCCATGCTGCTTGGAGAAGGATATATTTTCCAGGGGCTTTTACGGCTGAAGATACTGGGGAGGAAGGAAAACTGACAGTAACTGCCTGACCTGTAGCTGTAGACAAATCTTTTCCTGCAGGCAAAGTAGCAAAATGTTCTGCTTCATATCACTTTCAAGGGCTTTGTATACCCCAGGTTTTGGAAGTCGTTAAACTAAAATGATAGTGTATTTGAAAAGGCTGGTTATTGAAATTTTAACTCAAGACTTTCCAGCTTCCAAATTTAAGCTGAACTAGAACAGAGAAAGTGTGAGATTTTTGAAAGAATGTGATTGTAAAATACCTACGTATTCTGCACATATTGCAGCTTTTGAAATTTTTAGTATTGGTTTTCTATGAGTAAAGGTGACCATCAGTGCCTTAGTACTTTTTAATTAAGTATGTATCTTTTACTTTATTTGAGATTCTATATGATTATCACTAGGGCTGAAATGTATTACAGCTGTTGACATTTCAGACCTTTTAGCCAAGTTGCATTTGTGATCCTGTTACAAATTTAAATGAGCTTAGTGCTTTCGCTCTTTAATACAGATGGAATTAGGAGAAATATCTTCTTAGTCTTGACTCCAGTGTTGCAGTGTCACTTGCTGGAATGTGACATAAACATTTGTAAAATTTAGATTTTACCCTAGAATGACTCATTATTCTTAAGTTTTTCAGCTGGTTTTAGTTCAGTTTAGAGTATGTAAGACAGTTTTGGTCCTCTTCAGTTGGAATTTTAGCATACATAGAACGGGCAGAACAAATATGGTCTCAGTTGAAGTTGTTTGCATAGAGTAGAGGTTGGAAACTGATAGCTAGCTGGTGAATTGGAAATACTTTTCCTGCTATCTTTAAAGCAGGGCTGAGCAGGTGAGATCTACTAGTTTAAGAAGTGCAGAAAAAAATTGAAGTGGTATTTAGAGATGAAACAGGTGCAGATAGGGGATTTTGAAGAGTGTTTTGGTGTTTATAGAAAGTACTGTCTAGTAAACATTGGTGTGATTTTACACTTAAATACTTCTTGATAAGGTTGTTAATGGAAGCCATCAGAATTCTGCATGATATGCTCACCATATGTTCTTGTTTTACTTAAGAAACTATTCCAGAATAATAGACATGTAAGTCAACTTGTTTGCCTTGGTTTATCTGAGTAGTTAAGTGAGACCAACTTAAAAGTAACTTAGCTCTCTTTGATCATCCTTCCATTTTTCAGTGCATAATTCAGACTTTTTAAAAATATTTTTTTTTAATTGTGGAAGATTACGTTTTTGTACAATTTAGAATTCTACAAGTACTTTTTGTGCAGGTTAGTAAATCTTTCTGGCTCTGACAGAATTACTAATATGAGTGTAATGACAGGATTTATTTGTAAGTGACCATATAAATGTGTTTCTACCAAACATTGAGGATGAGTGTTTTGATCACCAAAAAGTACAAGATAAAAGAGATAAAAATCATTATTTATAAGTAAGATTTCCTGAGTGTTGATAAAAACTGTAGTTAAACCATGGTCTAATCACTTCATGTTATACACATCTTAAATTTAGTGGATGCTATGAAATCAGGGTGTTTCTGGGAATTTACATGTATTTTGAAGCTATCTTTCAAACATATATGTATCTTTATTTTACTAAAAGACATTTTTTTTGTTTTTGTTATGCATTACTTTCATATTTTTTTCTCTTAAACATTGAGATTTATACCACAGGCAGTTTTTTTCTTTTGACAGAGGTAACTTATAAGCAGAGAACATAATGTACATTTGCATATGCTTTTTCTCTGATGGTTGGCTAGGAAAGTAGTATACAGAAGTATGACTGCTTATATTAGACAACATTGGGAATCATCATCTTTTGGAGAGCCTAACCAGCATGGATGAAGTTAGTTTTCAGTATGTGGATGTAATTTTTAATAGATGCACCTTATGTGCTGAAGTGTGTCCCAGAAAAATGTGGGGATGACTCCCAGGAAAAACTATGAAATTAATATTGAGTTTAGTATTATGTGAATGCTTAATCCTTCTCAGTATATCTGCCACGTTTCTGATACCATACAGATACTGCAGTTATTATCATCATCATCATCATCATCATTATTATCATTATCATGATTATCATTATTATTATTCCTACTTATATGTGTTAATGATTACTTTTTAGTATTTTTTTCTTTTACAAGTAGATTTTTCAAGCAGTTTATTTTAAAAGATTTTGGAAAGCACATCTATATCTGAGCACTTTAGAAAGAATGAACGATGATTAAATGCTTCAGATGACAATGTAACAGGGATTATCAAAAAGTCATGGCAGTCAGGTGAAATCCGAGGTGACTGGAAGAGGAGAAACATTGTACCCATCTTTATAAAAGGACAGAAAGGAGGACCCTGGGAACTACCAACCCGTCAGCCTCACCTCTGTGCCTGTGAAGGTCATGGAATAGATCCTCTTGGAAGCTGTGCTAAGGCCCATGGAGGACAGGGAGGTGATTCAACACTGCCAGCATGGCTTCACCAAGGGCAGGTCCTGCCTGACCAACCTAGTCATGGACATCAGTGACAACTCAGGAGTCTGTATTGGGACCAGTGCTATTTAGTATCTTCATTAATGACACAGATTAAATGATTGAGTGCACCCTCAGCAAATTTGCAGAGGATGCCAAGCTGAGTGGTGCAGATGAGTTGACACACCTGAAGGATGGGATGCCATCCAGAGGGC
The DNA here is from genome assembly GCF_003984885.1 of Neopelma chrysocephalum. Lineage (NCBI taxonomy): Eukaryota > Metazoa > Chordata > Aves > Passeriformes > Pipridae > Neopelma > Neopelma chrysocephalum. The sequence goes on along the minus strand of NW_020925659.1, from coordinate 2,596,570 downwards.
CCTGGACAAGCTCGAGAAGTGAAGCCATGGGAATCTCATGAGGCTCAACAAGACCCAGTGCAAGGTGCTGCACCTGGATCATGACAACCCCCAGTATCAGCACAGGCTGGGGGATGAACAGATCAAGAGCAGCCCTGCTGAGATGGACCTGGGGGTGCTGGTGGGTGAGAGGCTGGACATGACCCAGCAATGTGCACTCACAGCCCAGAAAGCCAGTTGTGTCCTGGGCTGCATCCAAAGCAGCGTGGCCAGCAGGGCAAGGGAGGGGATTCTGCCCCTCTGCTCTGGGACACCCCGCATGGAACACTGCATCCAGCTCCGGGGTGCTCAGCACAGGAAGGACATCGACTTGTTGGAGCAAGTCCAGAGTAGGCCATGAGTATGATTAGAGGGATGGACCACCTGTCCTATGAGGAAAGGCTGAGGGAATTAGGATTGTTCAGCCTGAAGAGCAGGCTCCAGGGTGACCTACTGTGACCTTCTGGTACCTGAAGGAACGCTACAAGAAGTCTGGAGAGGAACTTTTTGCAATGCCATATAGTGATAAGACAAGGGCTTTAAGCTGAAAGAGAACAGGTTTGGCTGGATATTAGGAAGAAATTCTTTACTGTGAGGGTTGTGAGGCGCTGGAACAGATTGCCCAGAGAAGTTGTGGATGCACTGTCCCTGGAAGTGTTCAAGGCCAGGTTGGATGGGGCTTTGAGCAACATGGTCTAGTGCAAGGTGTCCGTGATCATTGCATGGGGCTTAGAGCTAGATGATCTTTAGGGTCCCTTCCATCCTCAGGATACTCGGGTCTTGTAGTAATGGGGTATCAGGACAAAACTGATTGAAGCATGAATTCAAGGAGTGTCTTTTGTGTAGATCAATGCAATATGTAGTTTTCTCTTGCAAACCTCTTATGCTTTTCCTGTTGTGTTTCTTGCTTCATCTTTTTTTTTCCTACTTAAGAAATAGATTAGCTGAATGGGTGTTATCTTTATCTCTTACTTCTGGAGAAGGAAGAAGAAATGGTAGTTTTATGACTTGATTCAACACTGCTAAGAGGAATCAACTTGTAGGATATGTCTTCAAGGATCATCTGTTTGTAGGAAAAAATATTGAATGTGCTTTAATGTTAATTGAAACTTACTTCTGAATAGATTATTGTTGGTGGTGGAGCGACAGTCTTTGGGCTCTAGTGGAGAGAAGAAAAATTCAAGTGTCGTTAAGTGTCATTGCTGTTGAGATTAATGTGCTTCTGAAAAGGACTATATTTCCTAACTGGAGTATGGTTTGGGATAATAGCATCTCTAGTTCTTTCAAACATGGGATTTGTAATGTACCTGAAAGTTTAACATCAAATTGACGTCAAGGGGTCTTTTGTTTCTTTAAAGTGTGGTGTTGCATTTGTCTAATCTATTGCGTTGGACATATACAGTGTTTGAATTTGGAGTGATCCTCCTGAAGAAGTTGTGACAGCAGAGAAGTGCTACAGCACCACTCCTTTTTGCTTAACAGAACATAAACAGATTCCTGCGTAAGTGCTGAATAACCACCCTTGCAGATGGTGCTGTGTGAATACCTCCACCCATGGGGATAAACAGGTGGAATTTAGGTTTGTAGAACAAGGGAGTGAAGGTCATTTGGGTTAGCCTGGCTCCTCACCTCTCTTTGGAGGTATCCATACATAGGAATTGACTGTGCCTTGGGAGCAAGAAAGAGGCACACGTGCAGGAGGAAGCAGAGGAAGGGGGCTAAGCACTGATGGTCAGTCCTGTGGGAGGACAGAATTTCCACCCTGTGGAGGGTATGAGAGCCAGATTTCATATAGGTTATGCATTCAAACCTGAGTGGTGAAGTAGTAATCACCTGGGCAAATATTGAGTTTCTGGAATTTCTTTTTTTGTCTTGTACCTTGATGGCAATACTATGGGCATTTTTGTTTAAGGTAGAGCTCCCTTTTGACCTTTCATTTGCAGTCCCTGTCCTAGTCCCTTTTCTCTCTTCATCCCTGCATTCTCTGCATAAAAGTTACTGATAGATAAAACCTTACCAGGGCTGAATCAGTGTGCTGGTGTTTCTAATTCAGGGAGCTGCATTGGGTTGAGGCAGTAATTGTCTAAAAGATTGCTATAGGCATAGTAAACTTAGACATTAGCAAAATAAACCTTTCAGGATTTTCCTGTTTGATAATCATGCCTGTTAAGATGAGGGGGGCTGAATAAGGACAGACAAATGGTGTTTCTGCTGCAACATTCAAATCAGCATCATCAGTTGGTGAGACAACTGATTTATCTGGACAAGGGGAGCTGTGAATGTATCTTTGGAGCTGTGTACCAAGGATTGAGCTTGGTTTTTGTGTCTTGGGGGAGAACTTTTGCATGATTTTGTTCCTTTTTAAACAAAAGTACAAGTTTCCCATTGTTGGTATTCTTTGTATGTTTGTGACTTCCTTCTACCTCTCTGAGTTGCTGGTCTTAGCTGTGGTAACACTTCATGCTTTAAGAAGTCTCTGAAGACAGGCTATCTAAATATGGAAACATATGCTTTACAATTAAGGATCTTTCCTGATTGCATGTCAGCACTTCACTCACAAACATGAAGTTTGTGCATGCAATTGTGTAATTCTACACTCAACCTTTGTAAGCAGTGTTTCCATGTGAAGGTGTCAGGGCCATATATTTGTTCTTAAAACGTGTAAATTCTGTCGAGTATTGGAAAGTTTATTTTCTTTCAGAAACTTTTTTTGCAGCCCTTGATTCCTCTTGTGTAATTCAAAGTAATAATATTTTACAGAGATGATACATATTTTACTACATTGTAACAATAATTTCTTCCCCTCCAGGAATTGTGGTGCTTGGATTAAACAGATCTCATGCCAAGAATGCACTTAGCAAAAATCTTGTAAAAATGGTAAGTGAAAAGAATAGTTTTTAGTATAAAGGTGAAATATTGGAATGAAGCACTTTAAAAAGTGTTTGGTTATTCCCCTTCCTCCTTTTCTCTGTAGATGTCAAAAGCTGTGGATGCTTTGAAATCTGATAAGAAAGTACGAACTGTTATATTCCGGAGTGAAGTCCCAGGGATATTCTGTGCTGGTATGCAAACTTAATTTTCCTGAGAAGCTGGAAGTCTCTATCTCTTATTGCACAAAAAAAAAGGCCCAGATTCCAAGGAAACATGTCTTTTTCATATATTCATCTCAGTAGCAAACAAAACATTTTTGTATGATTTTCCTCAATTGCTGACAAGAACTAAATATTGGTTTTATTCTTTCTGTGTCATAAAGTGTTTCAAAATATATAATAGCTTACCCATGGTAGTGAAAAGTCATCTAATTGAACTCCCAGAAAATCTTGCATGTATGTCAGAAAAAGTCCAAATAACACTAGAGGCTGTATAAAGAGGCTTTGTAGAAAGCTGTATCAAACCTCTATTTTAAACATTATAAATTGAATTTTTAATTAAAGAAACGCACGTAAACTTAAAATTTCATGATGAATATGCATGTTACTGCAGGCTGAATGTATTCTGAAATTAAAAACAAATCAAAACAAAAAGCACACACCCCAACCCACATATCCAACAGCACATGAGTCTTGCCAAAGTGCTCAGGAAAACAAAAACTCTCAACTACCAGGCGCTGGGAAACAGCATTTGTTGACATATCAAGATCAATTCATGCAACAGTGTCTTCTGTGGATATCCAGTGAATAGTCTTCTTATTTTTGAATGTTTCAACTGGTTGCTACCTTATTCAAATCTAATTTAAATCCATTTAAAACTGAAAACAGAAGTAAATCAGTTTGTTCTTTCTAATATATGAATAGAACTGAACTGTCAAGAAAGAGATCAGTTCTGAAATTTTTCTGTTCTATCATTTACCTAGTCATTATGCTTGATAGCACAACACAGCATAGTTATTTCAGTTTTAAATACAAAATAGTTTTTTTCAATTTTTTGCATATATACCTACCTAAGCCCTTTTAGTTGAGTTTAAATTTTTTTGTTGCTTTTAATAAGTCTGTTTTCATGCAGATACAGTTTGCCACTTACAAGACTTGTGAAAAGGATTGTCTTGAAAAAACAGAACAATCAAGTATTTAGTAATACATATAATTATGTTAATGTATATGTATTAATCAGGGTATTTAATTTAAAGGTTACATCTTGTGTTAAACAAACAAGTTTTAAAAATCAGTTACTAGTAATGTCAGGAAAAAGGGTTTTAAGACTGTAGTTTTTAAACTGATGAAGAGTGTAGCGTCAGAGCAACACATACAAATGGGGTTTCAGGTTAGCTGCTGTGTACTTCAAATAAAAAGGTGACAGTTGGCATTTGTTATCAACTGTTGGGTTTTTGAAACCATTTTTTATTTAACATTCTTGAATTTTATGATAGTGTTATAGAGAAAATAGTAGAGCGGTAATACTGATTTTGAGGGAGAGTATCTCAGGTATGCTATTAATATTGTATTTGTGAGCTCCAAGTACTTCTCCAGTATTCTTTGTTGGCTGACTATTCAGAGCTGTTTTGGTATCAAGATTTAACATAGTCATTGTTGATTGTTTGTCTGGCTTAGGAAAAAAAAAAGGCAACTCAAAGTGTGTATATACAACTGACAGTAGACAAGATCAAGGATGTTTTTGTTGGACAGTAGGAAGGAAAATTAACCCTGAAAAGAAGACTGTGAAAGACGAGGGCTGGATAGCTATATCTGGATCTTAATACAGGGAGTAGAGATAGGGTGTGGACTAGGTGTCTATAATTTTAAAAAAGTGATGGGTAAAACAAGGATCCTAAAAAAGGAGATTCTGGCAACTGAACCAATGAATTAAAGGATGTTCCAACAGTGGTAACTGAAATTCAGGGTGAACCAGAATACCTGAGGCAGAGTTTGTCAATGAAAAGAGGCAGAAGGAGCTCAGTGGATGGATGGCTTCCTTCAGTAGATGACTTTAAGAGGTGTCTCTACAGAAAATGAAAACTGAGAAAGTGTAGTGGGATGTGGAAAAAACAGGTAACAGCTTAGGGAAGTAGTATGAAGGGGGAAACTCTGGATGTAAGAAGACATTTTCTGGAGGGGACTTACTAAGGAAATTCAGTAGAACAGAAGAAAGTGTTTTCAAACTTAAATATTAAAGGACAATGTGTTGTTTCAAGAACACTTAATTTCCTTAAAAAAATGCAAGGGTCGTCTGGTGAAATGTCACATTTTCTTAGGCATTATAGTGCTATTCAGTTAGACTAATCTTGGAATGTTTGTTTTATTTTTTTTTTGTATTTCCTCAATTATGTTTTCTTGCTTGCATATATGGGAATGTATGTTTTTAAAAATACATTTTTATGATGATTTTTTGGACCACCATCTGATGTTTTACAGACCGCATATTGAGAAACTTTGTCCTAGAATGTAGTTCCCTTTTATGTGTGAAAAGAAGTCCAAGATCATTAAATCTTGCCATTCTTCAGCTATCAACAAAAATCTGTGAAAGCCACAGGCCAAGTGTCTTATTTCCTTCTAAGGCTTAATCCACAAAAATTGACATCCGACTGTTTTTCACAAAATAACACAGTGGATGGTTAAAAGATTTAAACTCTGTTGGTGATTGATCGGGATTTGGGTATGATTCCAAATTATGGAATTTTCACATGGTGAAATGGGAGGGGGGAAAAAAAAAAGGAATTGTATAAAAGAATGTAGACATGTGCCAGCAGAAATCGTATCCTTTCATTTCTGCCTAAAAATTCACTTTGAATCTTTTACTACTGCTTTCTCTGTATCTCCTGTTTTATACTCCATACATCTGTGGGCGCAGAAAGTTCCTCATTAATGCTCTAGCACTGATCAAAAGGGACACCTAGAAGTCAAAGAATTGCTTAGGTTAAGGATGTCTGTGTCTATGAGCAGACTATGCCTATGAGTAATTATGTCCATGAGGGCTTCTTGTGCTTCCATTAGAAGTGCTCTGGCTCCAAGTCACTTCTTGGCTGCTTTCTTTGTCTGAAACCAAATAAGTAAAGTGTTGGCCTTTCTGGAGTGAACATGTATGACTAGTCCTGGCCTGCGTACGTACCCAGTTCTGCAGCCAAAGCAGGTGAGTCTGTGCAGGAGTCCTTTTATTTCCTGTCAGTGTTCCATTCTTGAGGAAGGCACGGTCTTGTGCATGGAATAAGGCAGGTGTCCCATGGGTAAAGTGATCATGGGCTGTGCGGTTTTCGCACAAGGGGCTGAATTACATTTACATAGGCAGTTTGAATAGCTTCATTTTTCATTATTAATGTAATTTTAACATATAGTGGTATTGCTTAGGGACTTTATGTGAGCAGATTTTCAGGATTTTTCGCCTTCAAAAAATTTCTGGAAGTGTGCGTACGTAGTATTGTTGGGACACGTGGTACTGAGAGGAAGGGAGGAGGGAGTATCCAGAAATTGATGCAAAACCTAATTTTGAAGTGGCAGTGTATTCACAGAATCACAGAATGGGTCAGGTTGGAAGGGACTACAGGGTGGTCAACTGGTCCAACCTCTCTGCTCCAGCAGGGTCATTCTGGAGACAGTCTTACAGCTTCTTCTGATTTTAACATGAGGTCTGAGAGAAGGTACAGATAAAATACATTGTCTAACAGCTGCTTTCCTTGGTTTTCAGTGTTTGATGATGGCTTTGGTCCGAAGAGTTGAACAACCTAATATTGCACCTCAATTTTTATTGCTTTTGATTTCCCAAGGCTTTGAATACAAGGCAAAATAATATTTGTAGAACTTCTAGTTTTTATAGAATTTTACATTTGGAAATGTTTTGGCAAGCTGAAGCCTGCTGGTTTCCTTTATTTTTTTTTTCCCCTGTCTCTCTCACTCTTGTCAGTGTGTTTGGTGACATGAAATGGGGATTACGCTATATTTTGCACTTGAAAACTATGGATATTTGAGAGCAGGTAACATTCTTTTCTTTTTAAACAGTTTGACTGTTGATGGCTGCAGTGATTAAAGAAACAGACTACTATTATATTCTTTTCCTTCCACCTTCACTTGCTGTTCCTTGTGCAAAAATAGTTTCCCTTAGGATTGTCATGTTCCTCCAGCCCTCTTTTCATGTCCTGTCAAGAAGGTGCTTGCATATGTGTTAAAAAAATGTATTCCTCATTTGTTTGTCCGAGGCCCATAGTCCATTGGTTCAGTTTGCAGCTCATGCTAAGAAATAAAACCCTTTGCTAGTTTTCAACTGGCCAAGCAGGACAGTTGCTTAACTCTTACTGTCCCAAACAGTCAGAGACTGTTTTTTTCCTAATAGTCCACATGTGAGTTATTGTCAGTTTCTCTGAATCCACCCTCTGTTGATATGCAAAAAAGTGTTGCCATCTCATAAAGGAGAAGAATGAAATGCTGTGATTCCCTAGAGGAACACACTACTTCTGGATTTCCTTTTGTATGCAGAGTTGGGAGAACTTTCTGGGACAAGAACTTGTAACTTGTTGAGATTTTTGAGGTGACTGTCTTTGGACTACAGGTGTTAAGGACAGTCTCTTCTGTATTGTTTTTTCAAAGTTAACTGGACTAACCGAAGTAGAGGTTGTGAGATTGAAGAGTTATTTGCTTTGTGTATGTGTGCATAAAAAGGGAGCGAGCTTTGAGACAGTTTTTACTTGGCATATTTGAAAAAATGTTGTTCTTTGGTGACCTTATTTCAGAAATCTTTGAGACATATCAGAATATAGACAGTGAACTTTTTTGTTGTTGTTGTAAGAAGTTTTCAAGACAATTTGAAAAATTTGTGTATTAGAGCTCTTAAAACCATTTAACCTAAAAGTTCCTGCAGCTTGGCCAATAAAGCCCTCTCTTAGAAAAGCAGGAGTAATCTTTCTGCCAGCAAAAATTCATCATTTTAGTCTGTGGTGTGAGTAAAGCCAACCCAAATGCTTCTCCTGTTGGCATAAATTGTCTGCATCAGAATTTTGTTTCCAGCAAGGCTGAATTGGCTGTATGGTGTCTAGTTCCCGGCTGCCACCTCCAGCTGGTGTAGTTTTCCTGGCAGAAGTTTATGAAGCAGACAAGCCTGTTAGGGCAGATCCTTGAAGACTTCTTTGTTTATGAGGTTTTGAAGTGAAGGAGGAGAGGAATTCCATTATAGCTCTCAAATACTTGACCTACTCTTATTTTTGTAGAACTAGCAGGAGTAGTAGGGAGGTATTACTGTGGGTGCACTCTCCTTTTGCCCTGCAGTCTCTGTTAAATGGGCAAGGAGAGAGTATATATTTTCCCAGAACATATTTTGTCCTCCAGATCCCAGCTTCTGCACAAGCACTAAGAGAGTTTGTGTATTATTTCGTTGTTCCCTTTTGAGGATTCAGGTCATGCATGAAAATGTTTTAGTGTCTCCTGAATATTTTTGTTGCTGTACATACGTTTCATTCCCCAAAATAAATGCCTTCATATGTAGTATGTAGCTGGGTTTTTTCCCTCTGTTTTTCACTCCAGGCTTGCACCAATGTTGAGATTCAAACTGGTGCTATCTGCTTGCAGACTGTTAGGCTCAATGCCGGTTGCATTTCCCCTGGGGCAGAATCAATTAAGTGAAATGCAGCAGGTTGGTCAGCCCTGTGTCATCTCTGTCTTCTGTGTGTGTGCATAGTAATCTGTTAGGTTTGGATCCTACAGATTGCATTTGTCTGGCATCATTTATTGTACTTCTTAATTTTGTCGTTGTTTTTCTGAAAGAACAAATTGTTGACATGATTTTCTAGAGGACATTTTGGACAGCTGAGCCAATAAAGAGTGCAGTTAGGATTGTGGTTTAATCCCTAGGTCTATACAGAAAAAAATCCCAATAAGAAAAGCTGTTTTAAATGTCTTTCTTTTGGAAGTACCTCAGTCAGTTAACTCCAAATGCTCCTCTACCTTCTACGCTGGCAACGCATACTGAATTTCAGATGAAATTGGAATGAGAGCTAGAAAAGTCAATCTTAAACAAAAGCTTGTTCTCAGCCCTCAGTATGGCGGAGTTGCTATGTGCCTAATTGATCACTGACATGATTCTAGTATTGGAATGTAGTTCAGAGGGGTTCAGCCTGCTATGTCATCCATACTATTTTGCATAAATTTACCTTTAATCATGTGTACCTTGGAAAACAAGCTACTGGGAAATTAGCAAATAAAAATCACTTTTAGCTAAGGCAGCAAATGATGGCACAGTAAATAGCTGCATGCTAAGTTATGCTTCAAAAATAAAAAAAAGTGCATACATCCTTTAGCTGCAGAAAAAATACAAGTGGGAGGTTTCCGGGAAATTTTTCACTAAGAATATGAGAATTTAATTTACTATGTTTATTTTTTTAATCTCCAAAAGACTGATCTATTCCTGTTGAGGAGGCAGGCACAAGGAATGGGATGGGAAGTTGGGTGGGAATGTTCTCAACAGTGCAGTCCTTAAATCAGTATCTAATCAGCTGTGAAACTTTAGGCTAAGAATCACTTGTCTGCCTTCTCATTGGTCATTTCAATGCCTTGCTTGAGCAAACTATAGAATTTGTTTTTCATTTTTTCAGCTTTCTGAAAGTTGTTCTCTAGCAGGGAATAGTTTTTAAACCAGTGTATTGAGTTCACATGGGCCTCTCTGAGAAGAGACCAGGAGCTGTCCTGGTACTGGACATAGTGAGCTGCAGCCAGTTCCAAAACAGACCCATGACTGTCCAAAGCTGAGTCTGTGAGTGATGCTGGTGACACCTCTGTGATAACATAGTTAGAAATGGTAGAGAACCGTGTGCAGGAGCCATGAGAGAGAAGTGAGAAAAAAATGTGGGGGAACAGCCCTGAAGACACCGAGCTCAGTGGGAAGGAAGGAAGGAAAGGGAGAGGGTGCTCCAAGTGCCAAAGCAGAGATTCCCTTGCAGCCCAAGGAGAAGACCACGGCAAAGCAGGTTGTTTCCCTGGAGCTCATGGAGGACCACTGTGGAGCAGATAAGAGCCCTCTGAGGAACAAGTGTTATGGTCTTACTGCAAACCCCATTCCCAGTCCCCGTTGTGATGTGCAGCAGTGGGGAGAGGTGGAGGAGTTAGTAGTAAAGTTAAGCCAGGAGAGAAGGAAGAGTGGGGGCAAGATGGTTTTATTTTGTTTTTTGTTTCTCACTATGCACGTCTTATTGGCAATAGATGAAATTTGTCTTTCTTAAGTCTGGTTTGTTTTGCCCACAATGGTAACAAGTCAGTGATCTCCCTGTCCTTATCTCGATCCATGAGCTTGTAATTGTATTTTCTCTCCTGTCTTATTGAGGAGGGGAATTGAGAGACCATCTTTGTGGGCACTTGGCAGATGGCCTAAGTTAACACAGTTGTTATGGGTTTTGCAAAATAAGACTGAGGCAACACCTTTATTCTTAAGGAAGTATGAAATTGAGGATGGGCTAGTTATATACAGTCTCAAGAGAAACTTGTGTAGAAAATGGGCTAAAATTAAAGTAGTGAGGAATCTTTCTCTCCAGATGAGTGAGTAGTGACCAATTCTGTGTAATAAGTACTGTACAGAAGATGAAGTGGAACAACTCCATCTGAAGAGACTAAGTCTGTAGCTGCTTTGTTCTTTTTTCCATCCCTTACGTAAGATGCAGGATTCTTTTCGTCAGGCTTGACATCTGTTTAGATGTCTCTCTTTTCCGACACTGTGTGCTCTAAAGCCTTGTCTATGAAATGTTGTGTGTCCTTCTCTAGTTTTGAAGTTCTCTAATGACAGCTTTAAGTTAGTTACTCCTTTAGTACCAGGAGCTATTTATAAAAATATTAAATTTCTGTCTCAGAGAGACTCCATTCTTCCACTGAATGAAAACAATTTGAAGTGAAAGTACTTTGAACTGCCGTGGACTGTGTCAGAGTTTTTCTTAGGGTCTAGTGGAAGTAGAGACAACATTATTTATAGCTAATATTGCCATAGCATAAAACTTAAAAAAAAAAAAAAAGAAAAGTTTCTGGTAATTGGATGTATTCTTCTGGGGATTCTAGTTGTGGATATATCCATGCAATTTTTCTTCCTTTTTTGGTCTTGAATGAGCTGTAGATCAGAGCTAACTGTGATTTGTGAGCACAAAATAAATACCAAATTTAATATCAGGCCATTAATGAAAAATAAATTATGAAATCCAGCTAGAGAATCATCTTTTTAGCAATATTTTCCCTTGATTGATGTAATTTTGATATTTGCTTTTTCAAACTGATGAAACAGAACATCTGTCCATTCCTTCTCTTGCGTGGCTTGTGATATCTCATTAAGAAATGGAAATGTATTTATTTCAATAATATGAGCATTCTTCGTTCTCCTTCCCCAGTAGATTTGAAGCTGTCTGGAACTTGTGATCCATACTATTACTTAAGATTTACTGAAAAGACCCAAATCTGTCTGAGTTGGTCCTCTAGTTATGTGGTGTGCCTTGCCAAACAGAATCAACATTTTTTTGGATAGTGACTTTGCTAGTGTAATACTCATCAAAGGCTGAACATTCACATGGAACTACAGCACCTTCTTCAGTTACTTGAAGTGTGGGGTTACTTTATGTGATGTTTTTCTGTCTTTAGAACTAATTTTGAGCAACAGAGGGCTATACTATGCTTGGTGTCATCCATCTGGTTTAAGTGTGCTGGGAAGCATAAAAGCAGTGCATCTCTGGATATTGGAGAACATAGCGAGGTTATGGTAAGTTTTAATTCCTCATAAAAATAATATATTTTTTAAAAACTTGTTCTATCCTGATAGTTTAATGTCTTAGACTTTTAGTCCATTACAGCAAATGCACACAATGCAATATTTTCTGAAAATATTTCGTCCAGTGAAAGCCACCTAAAATATTAAAAATATTAAATTCTAGGTAAAATATATATTTCCGAGGGAGTGGCATTTGATTAGTTCTTTAGTTTATCCTGAGGAGGGTAACAGGAAACAGGAATGACTTTCCCAGAGCCTTTAAAAAAATACAAAAGCATGGGAAAAATTGATCAAATTGAATACTTAAAATTATTACATTGCAATATTAGGTATAAAGCAATTTGTTATGTTCTGGAGGAGTAGTCACAAAGCGTAAATATACTGGTGATAAAAGAAATTTACTTGTTTCAATTCTGTGTCTGGCAGTCAGAGTGGTTCTCAGGGTGTCCTTTCTTTTGAGTAGCTGTATGGAAAAACTAGGGAGACAAATTTCTGAAGGAAACACTTGGCCATTTTTGAATTCCCCTCCTACATCTCATTTATAGTAAGCTGAGTAAAAATTTTGGAAATGCGACTTGTTTTTCTAATGGAAAATATAGTGTTTGAGCCTAACTTTAGAGCTAAGACTTTTATACCCACATGACTGGAAGTCATTTAATTAATGAGAATACATATAACTGTATAGCTTACAAATAAGGGAATCAAATACGATCCCGAACAGCTGGAGAACTTCTGCAGTTTTGTGAGATGCTTGAATCTGACACAGTGCTCAAGATCTTTTGGATTGTTACAGAAATGATACAGAAGTTCCCTGAGTAGAAATTTGTAGTGACTTGGTGTGCAAACTCGACACAGGCAGGAGCTGGGGAGAAGGACCTTCAGCATATACCAGAATTTAAATGAAAGTGACATCTTGTCAAGATGATTATGAAGCAGTGAAAGGTACCTTGCTTGAATACCCAGAATAGAGAAACATACATACAGACCTTACTTAGAGTGCTATAATAAACTTTCAAATAGTAAAGACTTCTCTGAAGTGGATTTTACCAGAAGAGACTAAATTAAAATGGAAAAGATACCAGATGGATGCAGAACATTTTATACTGGGAAAACTCCTCGGCAGCTAATGTTCTTAGGTAGTTGGACAACTTGTTTTCCCATTTGCTCTTGTAAAGAGACTCTGCTTTCTGGATATAAAATATATAAAAAAAATTATTTCAATATTTAGAGCATAATCAGAAATACTTTTGCTCTGTATTTGTCTTCTTTTTTTAATATGCTTCTCAAGGGTTTGGTCCACAGATGTCTTTGGTGATGTCACTAGCTTATTGCAGCTTTTGTTGCTTGGAAATACATCGTTAATGGCTATGTTATGTATGTAGTGCAACTGCAATGTGTTTAATTTTGATTTTAAAAAAATTGTTGTATAGTATTTCTATCACGCTTATCCAAACCCATGTTTTCTAGGTTACATGGGTAGATGAATTCCTGCATTTCATATACGTGTTACAGTTGGATTTGACTTTTGGAATATAGTCCTTGTGGCACTGCTTAGGACTGCTTCAGAGTAGTGCTGAATTTCACATACAGCTACTCACTGAAATGCAGCACACTTCCCCCCCCCCTTTTTTATTCCCTTATTACTGAAGCGTGAAATTAGATGACTGTTGGCACACATGACACTGTGTAAGAAATTTCTCTAATACCCTGAGTGTTAGAGATGTGTAGGTGAACTTGACTGTCATAATAAAGGACTTAACTGGAAACTTGCATAACCATCACTGGACTGCTTCTGGTGCCTGGATCAAAGTGTGAGGACTGCGGGGTTCAGTGCTGCTAAAGTCTTTGATTTGGTAGGGTAGAGTAGTGGGTAGGATGCTCTAACTGAACAGTTTTATTTCTGTGAAAGTGAATAAAGTTGTCTTGGTATGCTTGAGATTCTCCTGTTCGGGAATGTCCTTAATGTGGCGTAATTTGTCATCTTCAAGCAAGCTATAGGCTGTATTGGTTCCTGCAGGTGTATTAAAGCTAGTTAAGTATTGATTTAGTATTTCAAGCTACAGGAATATCTGTGCAGTCATCATTGGTATCTTTTGGCTCTTTGAAGCCACAGGGCAGTTCAGTTGAGTCTTCTGATATCCTTGTATGTATCAATCTTTCTGTACCTCTCTGTAGGTATTTTGAATTATTTGGTTTGTTTTGCTTGTGGTTGACGTATGCATTAACAAATGCCTTAAGTACTAGTGGTCTTTATAACTTGTACTGGGCATGGCTGGGACAGAGTTCATTTTCCATATAGCAGTCCATATGGTGCTGTGTTATAGACTGGTGAACAAAACAGTGGTAGAAAGACCAGTGTTTTAGTTGTCACTGAGCAGTGCTTGCACAACATCGAGATCCCCTCTGCTTCTCACTGTGCCAGTGAGTCAGCTGAGGGTTGGCGAGAGGCTGGGAGGGTACACAGCTGGCACAGCCAGCTGGAATTGCCAAAGGGAGTATTCCATGACTCATGACATCATACTCAGCAGTGAAACTGGGTAGTTGTTTTTCCAAAGTAGATCTTGCTTAGAGCTGGAGAGGCATTGGTCTGCTGCTGGTGAATGATTGTTTGTGCATCCTTTGTTCTCTTTTTTTTTCCCCCGTACTTATTAAACTGTCTTTAAATCAACCTGCAAGGTGGTTTTTCCACACAGCCATTCCTCCCTCTCCCCCTGCCCCCACCTTGCTTTTGCTATTCCTTTTGTCTTGTCCTTCCTGCTGGTGCAGAGTGAGAAAGCAGCTGAGTGGGGGCTTATCTGCCATCCTGCATCAAAACTGTGGTTTTGCAGTACAGGACTGTGGTTTTGTATGACATCAAAAATGAAATCTGTAGTCATTAGATGGGTTAGTTCCAAAAATGTCCTGTAAGGTAATGAATTCCAACATTACTTTAATGTTACCCTACTCCTTTTTAGCTTTTCTAGAGGGATGCTTGAAGTCACTTCAAGCCTGTTCCAGCAGGTGTTGCAGCCCCAGAGGGTTATTCTTTATTCCTGTTCTATTTTTAAAGTGCAGTAGTGAACTCTCAAGTAAGAACTTGGCATTTAGGGAGGTGCTCCTGAATTATTTTTAATCCAAAAGTACCTTCAGGACTCTTCAGGTAGAAACACAGGTTTTTGAAAAATACTCTTTCTGTACCTCTAGCCTTTCATGGTTAGCAGTTTGCACAAACTTTGGGAGATGATTTATGGGGATTGTTATTCATGCTGCTTTACATGTGAACAGTGGCACGTTTATCCTGGAGTCTGGAATTTGCAGCACCTTACAGTATTAGGTATTAGATTATGAGTTTCAGAGGTATTCCTAAATTACAAAATGTTGTTTGGCTGTGTTTCTTTGTAGGCCTGCATCAGCAATGTGTTTTTGCTTTAAGCCTTTCATTTCAATTCTCCCCATCGGGGATGGAGAAAAAGTTCTCTATATACATTTAAATTTTTATTTTTTTTTTTTGGGAGATCTCTTGAAAGCTGGGTTAGTATCCTAACTGGCATTAAGGCAATTCAGGAACTTTATTTTTCCAAGCTACTTGCACATCTCTGTAATAAATATGTTTTTAGATTCCGAAGACAACTTTGCGTATTTTGAAATAGAGTTTTGTTTATTGCCCAGAAAACATATAGGACTTATTGGATAGAGTTCTGTCTTTTTTTAGTATCAAGTTGTTTGTGGTTTGGTGATTATAACAGGTTATTAGGGGTGTTGAGCAATTTGATTGAATCCAGCAGGATCCCTGGATATGTTTAAAAGCTGTGTAGATGTGGCACCTGGGACATGGTTTAGTGGTGGACATGGCTGTGTTAGGTGAACAATCAGACTCGATGATCTTGGAGGTCTTTTTCAGCCTAAATTATGCTGTGACTGTGTGATACCAGGCCCACTTTAACATGATTGTGGTGCAGAATAGCTATTTCAATTAATGTCATTTTTATTGTCTTCAAATCCTAGTTAAAAAAAAGCAATTGCATCTTGATTATGTGTAAACTCCACGTCTGTCATAGACTCTCTTACACCTTCTTCAAAGCTTCAAGCTTATTTTCAGGTGTTGGCTGGAGCTTGTGCTGCAGTTTCAGGGCATGCACATGGATGCATTTTTTGTCAGAAATTACATTCACTCATCTTGTGCTCCATATAAAATGGTTTGAAACTTTGTGGTTTTAAAATGACTAAAACTGTGTGAAGATCACTTTAACAGAAAGATACAGATTATTGATTAGCCCTGATCAAACTAAATTGATAAGGATAACTTCTGGCTAGGCCTTTGCCACCCAGGACATTGCTGGTAAATGCCTTTGTTCCTAGATGAGGAACTTAATTCTTTTTAACCTCCCTTATGAACATTTGACTTTCCCACTGCAGTCTCTTAAGGTCCAGATCTCTTCTATAAGTAATAAGTCAAATTGAGTAGTCACTTCCATTTGAAAAACTCGTGTCATGTCTGTGGGTATTTGTTGCTTTGTGAAGAAATGATGCTGGTTTTTTTACAGTTCTCTGAGATGGATTGTCATCGTGCACTGTGTGAGTTAAATAACCCTTTACTTTGGTGTACTAAGTGCCTATGGCACCTGGTTTCTTTATTGGCGAGGGAACTGAGCCTGCTTTGCCATTTATATCCTTGGCTGAGAAAAACCTGCTGGCAAAAATAATTTGATCTCATGCGCTTGGTGGTAACGTGTCCTGGAAATAGAATACATGTGCGCACCACATGGAAAAAATAGTTATTGCATGGTAAAGAATTCTTTTCCACTTGCTCTTGAAAAGAATAAATAAAGTGATCATGTAGCAGAGGTATTTAGACATATCTGAATCTGTGGCATTTTCATCTTAAGACAGCTTTAACGGTTAGTTTCATACCTGCTTTTATAAATGGCATAGAATAAGGCAAAATGCAACTATATATATATATATGCTAATTGATTCAAATATGAAGAAAAACTTCCAATAAGTAACAGAAATGCTGTGACCTTTAGTCAGATTCTGCCTGTTTTAACAAAATACAAACCCCCCCAAATTATTTAATGATAAAAAGTTGCAGGTAGGTAGTTAGTTGTCTACACTATCCCTCAGCTCCTTCCAACGTAATGTAGAAAGTTTATATTAATAGTGAAGCATCACGGTTTTGTGGGATATAAAAAAATTAGATCTAAAATAGTATTTTGTTGGTATTTTACCATTTCTTTGTGGAATTCCTGTCACTAACTGGAACTTACTGAATGCATGTGGATGGACATGGTTTTTAAGTGATTGAGCTCTGGGCACAAATATCACCAATCTGTATAATTTTTTAAGCCCTCTAGATAGCAGGTAATACTCCAGTGTTGTATCTCCTTTCCTTTTTTTTCTTTTTTTCTCTGAAGCAGTTTGCTGACAAGTCTCTCGGATGGTCTTTTAAAAATAGAAGAGATCAAATATCTCTGAAGTATTTTAAAATAACAAGTTCTTAGAAAATAGAATTGAATTTGCAATATTGGTGCTCAAAATACGTTCAGTGGATGGGAAATTTTGCTGTTTGAAAGCGCTCTGATTTATTTTTCTGAGTCAGTTTGAAGCCTTTGGGGACACAGGGAATAAGGGGAAGTACTGCTTGTGAGTTGTGAGAAATAGAGTTGCAGCTGCTGGTTTCATGTCTGACTTTTGTGTGAACAAAGGATAATTAAGAGATGTTCCTACTCATGGCTCACATACTAGTTGTTACTTTCACACAGTAATGTGTAGAATGGCAAGACTTTGGCATTGAGTGCTGGCCCACTGTTAATACGAGCTAGAGATGTTTGTGCAGCAATGCCAGCCATTTTAATGCCTTTTTTTTTTTTCAGTTCAAGATTTAAGCTTTCTGAGTAGACTTTGAGTTGCCAGAGCCGAGCTCTATATCTTTAACCTTTAGCCTCGAAGACTTTTCTTCTCCAGTTTGAGTTTTCCCACAAAAATCAAGCTATAGCTTGAAAAGGTTTCTAGTCAAACTCAGTTTTCACCTCATGCAGTCTATCTAAGGTCATTACTTCAAGTCTTTCCTCAGCTTTGTTTGTGATCTGATGTGTGCATCAAAAATTATCATCTTGTAATTGGGAGGCAGTAGAACATGATGGTTGTTGCAGATATCCTTCACAAGATGATTTTATATTTCCATATACTGTATGTATTATTTACCTGCTTCTTTAAATGTTCCATTGAAAATATCACCTGCTGCATAGCTGCACAGAATCCAGTCTCATTGAATCTTGACCTGCTGGAAGTTTCCAGCTAATACACCAATGTGGTTAAGGCTGCCAAAGAGATACTGAATGATGCCTTCAGGATTAAGGGATTGAACTAAGGGTAGTGAAGAAAGAAGAAAAAGGCTTTCACCCATGCCTTTGTCTGCATCTTACAGGTAGTGTAACAGTTCAATCTGTGTTTTTTCTCAGGAAGAACTCCTCCTTTTTTTAACAGGATTTATGCTTGAATACTGACTTCAGGACTTCTTTGGAAGAAATTCTGACTTTCTCTTTTTTACCACATAACACACTTCCTCCTTTTCTATTTACAGCTCGTAAAACTGGGTGTGCTGTTAGTTAACTATTTTTGTACTTACTGCTATTCAAAATAGATAAACCCAGCAGTATCAATTCCTTTTAACATTAAAAAAAATATATGCAGTGGTCAGATATATTGGTATATGCAAAATATTTTAGTCAGTCATCTGTAATAGTGCTATGAAAGGTGTCTTTTCTTTTGAGTACTGAACTTACTAGAAATCAAAGTGGAACAAACAGCAGGTTGCTGAAAATTTTGGGTGCATTCATGTTTGAGATGAAAGGCTTAATACTAATTACTAAGAATGTTCAGTCTGAATATTCATTTAAGGTTCGAGAAGAAGGATGAAGAATCTCAACATTAGCAAGTTTTAGAAACACCTTCTTACGAATCAGAAGATAGAAAACTGTGTGTCAGTTGTCATCATAGGGGTTAGTTATTAGCAGACTTACTGAAAAGCTATTGCAATTGATACACATGAGATGCAGTACTACATTTATACTATTTTTTCAGTAATTAGAATAGTCATACATTATTATTCTATAAAGTAAATTAGTTTTAGGTCTTTGTTTAAAAAACAAGAATTCTGGTGCTGATCTCTTCAGAGGATTTTCTTATGGAAGGTATAAATAGAAATCACAAATAATGATTGCACCATTAGTCTCAAGCTAAATAATAGGGTAAAAAATGCAACTTTAAGGGTTGTCTTATTTGAACTTTGCCATTCTGTATAAGAATTCAGTTATGTTGAATGTAGGAGTTCTCTTAGTGAAGGCTGAATTTGAAAACGAAAAGTGGTTTGAGGAAGTTGGTTGTTCAGACTACCAGAATGACTAAAGAAGTACTTCTGTAATCTTGTTGTGGAAATAACATAGAAATCAAAGTGGTATAGGAAATAACTTTACTTTTTTTTTTCTGTGCTGGGGGTTGTTTTGTTTAAAAAGAAAATGCTCTATATTGAAGAATAATCACAACATTTTATTAAATGCTGATATTTAGCATTACCATGATGTAAACTCATGGTCTTGTCCTGTAGTTGGGATGTTTTACAGGGTATTATTCTAAGATTGGGGCAAACAGGTTTGTCAAGATTTTATTGTTCTAAAGGCCTGTTTTTGTGTTTCCTAGCCACTCACTACTGCCACTACTGTCTTCTCCTTCTGTATCTGTCTGAGAGTCAAAAACTACACAGCCTTTTTATGATAGATATATGTACACAGCCTTTGTGCCTGTCTTCTGCTAGTCCTGATTTGTTAGCCTGACAGAAGTCACTGGAAGTGAGACATAGCATAGAATCAAAATTAATATTGTCTTAATTTACCTATTTGGAAAAAGGTAACTGTACCATTCTTGTCTTCCCATCAGTACTCGTGTTGTGATTTAACCCCAGCTGGCAACTAAGCATATGCAGCTGCTCTCTCACTCCCTCATCAGTGGGATCAGAGGGAGAATCAGAAGAGTAAAAGAGAGAAAACTCGTGGGTTAAGATAAGGCAGCTTAATAGGAAAAGCAAAAGCCATGCACACAAGCAGAGCAAAACAAGAAATTAATTTGCTTCAGAGTTCAGCCATCTCCAGGAGACTATCAAATGTAGTGGTGACATGGGAAGAAAAGCATCACTGCAAACAGCCCCAGCTTCTTCCTTCTTCTTGCCAGCTTTATATACTGAGCAGGATGTTGCATGGTCTGCAATATCCCTTGGGACAGTTTGGGTCACTTGTCCTGGCTGTGTCTCCTCCCAGCCTCCCCTGCACCCCCAGCTTCCCTCCCCAGCGTGGCAGTATGAAACGCAGAAAAGGCCTTGGCTCTGTCTAAGCCCTGCTCAGCAAATACAAAACCATTTCTGTGTTATCAACCCTGTGTTCAGCACTAATCCAAAACACGGCCCCACGCTAGACACTGTGGAGAAAATTAACTCTGCCCCAGCCAAACCCAACACAACTGGTCTCTTTCGCATTTCATGGAGGAAACTGCATAAAACCCTTTGTGACAAAGCTGTTAAGAGGATAGGGACTAGAGACTGGCTGGATGATGGAAGTTTCACAAAGAAAACTGGTTGGTGTTTGGGAAAAAAATTACTTTATTTTGAAGAGGTGAGGTTAATATCTTTACAATGATTCTTTTTTCCCCCCTTCAAGTGAAGATGAATTCAGAAAAGGCATAGGAGGTGTAATGCTGCCTTTCTTCTGCAGTGGAAAAGGTTAACAGGAGGAATATTGTTGGGTGTGTCTAAATTTAGAGCTGGACAGACAGCATGGAAAAAGAGCCAGCTGACTTTAATCTATATCTGGTCTGAATTTGCATAGGCATTGGAAGGGGTTTGTAGAACTTTTGTATATGAAGTTAGTAATTTATATTCAGGATTCCTGGATTTGAAAGTGGAAACCTGTGTGAATTAGCACCTGGGCCATTCAGAAAGGTTTGGAATTCAAAAGCTGAAAGGAAATAGAAAAAAAAAGGCAAAAATCCCCTCTGCCTCTGAAGTTGTACTTTCTGAAATATCCTATATATGGGGACTGATATAGCAGCTAGTGCTTTAAATATGCTGATCTGTGTGTAAATTATTGCAAGATATATAAGATAACATATAGTGGTGGAGCTGTAATGCTGCCATCTTACCAGAGGGAATGTTTAGGACTGGCATCCTGCCACAGTCTCAGATATATAGGAATTGCAGACATTTTGTTTGTTCTTCACAGTTTGATGATTCTCAGGAATGTTTCTGTGACACACAGGGGATGTGTGTAAAAAGTGAGGTTATTAAGCCACGCTAATAAATTGTGAAAGTAAGTCTTATATGGAAGAATATCAATATTAGTTTTGTCTTAAAAATCATATATCCACATTTAGAGAACTTCAGGAATATACAGTCTTACATAAAAAAAAATAAAATAGTTTTATTCATTTAGATTACTTCCTTATGTAGGAAACATACATGTCATCCTGCATGCCAAACTGTTTTTCTCTCAATTAAAATGACTTCAGCAAACATCCTTCTCATTTTGTTTTGAAATTTAGAATACAACTTGCTTTTTATCACGGTTGCATGTAAATGCATTTTCTTTGTGTACGGTGCAGGTGGTGTTTGCAAAGATTTGTGTCTGTACAAGTGTGTGGCAGAATTGTTGGTTGCTGTTCAGTAAAGGAAATGGTTATGATAGAAAGTAGGTGGTTGTTCTTAAGTTATGAAAGGTGCTTTCTCCCAGGTTACTAAAGATGCTTGGAAAACCTTGTGCTAACCATATGTTGTGAACTAGTTTCTTAGCTAAAATGTTATTTAACAGGCAATTATGAAAAGCATGTCATAATCTCCGTAGTATGTTTGTGTAACTAACTGCACCAAAGACTGAGAGATAACCCAGGTAGGTAGGCGTAGGACCAAGGTGTGTGTTTTCAGCCAGTGACTGTTAGTTTATATCTCTTTGGCATTTCAGAGCCAGCTCCTTAGTATATTCGTTCACTATTAGGCTGGGTCCTGTGGTGCTGCACTGGTTTTAATTTTATAAGTACATTGCATACTCAAATTTCTTCCTAATGCCTGGGAGCATAGGTACCCTTATTTGTATTAATTTCAGATCATTCTGTATCTTCACAGTGTGCTGACTTCCTAAGAATATTGCACATCTGGAAAACTGAGTTCTGAATACTTACATGTACCTTTTGGAGTTAGTTCTCCATTCCATTTTATATGAGAAGATTTTCAGCACTTGCTTAATATTTAATGATATATTACTGACTTCTTTACTGTGTGTTTTTTGTTTCCTACCTTTGTTGAAATCATTAAAGTGCCTTTTTTTTTTTTGGCTGGGGCAGAGTTAATTTTCTTCCTATTAGCTGGTACAGTGCTGTGTTCTGGATTCCATATGAGAATAATGTTGATCACACACTGATGTTTTGGTTGTTGTCTAACTAGTGCTTACCCTAAGTCAAGGACTTTGCGGGTGCACAAAAAGCTGGGAGGGAGCACAGCCCAAACTGCTGACTCAAACTGGCCAAGGGGATATTTCATACCATGGAACATCATGCTCAGTATATAAACTGGGAGCTGCCAATTGCTTTTGGGGAATGGTCTGGGCATTGATCAGCGAGTGGAGAGCCATTGTGCATCATTTGTTTTTTTTTCCTTGGATTTTATTTCTACCTCTCTTTTTTTCGTTATATCACTTGTTGTTGGCATGATTATGATAATGATGATTATTCTTATTTTATTTTCATTATTAAATTGATCTTAACCCTTTTCCTCATTCTCCTTCCCATCCCACCAGCATGGGAGGTGGAGTGAGTAAGTGGCTATGTGGTACTTAGTTGCCAGCTGGGGTTAAACCACAGCAGAAATGCACTAAAATGTAGAGATTCAAGTCATGTTTGCCACGTAAAAGTGGTGATCGTGTCTGTTTAACTTAAAATTAAAAAATAAATACAAAGGAAAAATTAAATATGAGGTGATGTGAGAGTTTGAATAAAACTGTGTGGGGACTTATCAAAGAGGACTGTTGTGGGATTCTTTCTTCATTGAAAAGTTTCAAGGTGCTCTTACAGCATAGACAAAGTTAATGTGAATCTTAGATTTTTGTTTATCCTTAAGGAAACTTAAAAAAACCCAACAACACAGGTGTTATGCAAAGCCATGTTTTTCTAGCAATGTATTGTTCTCTTAGAGATTAATCTTTGAGGAAATGATCTTTTGATATAAATTTTACCTGTTAAACGCACGTTTGATTTTAAATTTAAATATAAAATCTCAGAGAACAGAAAATGTAGAGTAAGTTGTACTGCTTTGTAAGCTCTTTCTTCTCAGTAATACTCATAAAAGAAGCTGATCCTTAGAAGCAAGTTGCTAGCTGTTCTTTGTTCAGTAGATATTTTGGTACTATTTTTTTCACTTTTTATCCTTAACTTTCAGATCTCTCATACCTCTGCATTAAAATTAATGATTCTTGATGAAATGATGATTCATTTCTTAGTGTTCTGAATTCATAACTGATTTATAAGTATTACAGAGTCAATTTGAATCTAAAATCTTGAAAATATTTAGGAATGCATTGGAATATATTTCATACATTATAAGTTTATTTTGTGTGTTCTGTAGCTTTTAAGCATTTAGATTTGAATATTTATTTTCAGTCTTAAAAAAAAAATTCCTGTCTTTTAATCTCTTGAATATCCCTTTTATATTTTTGGAGGAGTTTTTTATTCACCTTACACTTGGAAAATGGGACTTCCAAACTGCTCAGTTATGCAGAGGTGTGCTTAGGATGCAAGAAGCTCAGCTGGGGTTTGAACTGGCAAAAGGTGTCAAGAGTAACAAGAAAAACTCCTGTAGGTATGTTAGTACCAAGCATAAGGTCAAGGAAAATGTAGGTCCACTGCTGCGCGGGACTGGCAGCTTAATTATGAACAACACAGGAAAAGTAGAAGTATTCCGTTTTCCCTCTGCCTTGGTCTGCTTGAGAAAGGTCAGCTCCCAAGTCTCTGTGCCAAGAAGCAACAACAAAGTAAACAGCAAACCACTGACAGTAGACGAGGACTGAATTAAAGTCCAGGTGTAGCAGCTGGACACACACACGTGAACAGGAACTGTTGGTCCACCACCTATCTTATTCAAAAGGTCATTGAAGTGACTGGAAAAGGGCAAATACTTTACCCATCTGCAAAAATGAAAATTCAGGAAATTGGAGACTACTCAGTCTCACTTCCTTCTTGGGGGAAGTTATGGGACAGGTGTTTGTGGAAGTTGTTTTAGGCACGTGAAAGACAAGGAAGTGGCTGGGAAAAACCAGCTCAGGTTTACCAAGGATAAATTGTGCCTGACTGACATGATGCTTTCTGTGATGGAACCACTGGTTCAGTGGATGAAAGAAGAGTTATGAATGCTGTCTGCCTTGACTTTAACAAGGCACTTGGTGTGTTCAACACTAGCACTCCTGTAGACAAGTTGGTAAGATACAGTCTGGACATACAGACCATGGAATTTGGCTCACCTGTAAAGATCAAAGGATAATCTGATGTTAATGGCTCGAAGTCAAACTGTCCTTGGAGTGGAGTTCCTTAAGTGTCAGTGTGGGCTCTGGCAGTGCTATTCAATATCTTTGTAGATGTTCTAATGGTAGGATCAAACCCTCACTGAGTTTGCAGATGACTTCAAAGTGGAAAGGGAAGGAAGTGTGTGGGAAGGAGGAGCCACCATTCACTCATAGAGACATTGACAGGCTGGAAAATTGGACCAACAAAAATTGCATGACTTTTAACAAAGACAAATAGGAACTGCACCTGGAATTGAGTAAACTTCAGTGTCAGAACAGGCTGGGAACTGACTGGCTGGGGTACAGCTCTGCTGCAAAGGGCCTGTGGGTTCTGGGGGACAGCGAGCATAACGTGAGCTAGTAGTGTACTGTGGCAGTAAAGGAGGCAAACAGTGTCATGGACTGCATCAGGAAGAGAACCATCAGTGGATCAAGGCATGTGCTTATTCTACTCAGCACTTAGTAGCCCAGCATAAGGTGATTAGAGGGCTGGAGATTGCTGAGGAGGGAGAGAGAACTGGTCATCCCGTGCCTGGTAGATTCAGAGAAAAGTACTCTATTTGCAAGGATGTATAGAGTGACAGGTTATTAGGATAACCTAATTTAGGGCTGTGCATTCAATAGAAGGTTGGACCAAGTGATTCTCTAGAGATTCCTTCCAGTTTAGACTTCAGTCTATTATTCTACCAAGCAGATGATAATTTTTTTGTTACTTTTTGAAAGGTTGCCCACAATAGTCCATGGTTATGATGCATTCTGTCTGTTCTTGTTTGAGCAGACTGAACTAATTTGTATTCAAGATACTTTGTCTGCAAAGCATAAAACATTTTTCTTTTACATGGGCTAGAGATTTCAGTAGTCACTGACATTGTTTGTGCTGTGATTTGTCAAGCATATAGCTTTACATACAGAAAGATATTAGTTGAAAGCAAAATAAAAATCATTGATCTACATGGTGACATTGTTATAATCAAATACAAATTATGATTTTTGGGTTTTTAAAAGAATTTTATGGATATAAACTGGAAATATATATCAATAGAATAATATTCATAGCCTATGACTGTATTAACGAAGTTTTACTTGGGTTAGACTTGACACTATCTCTAAATAAATATATTTGTTTCATGAGATATTGCAGTTGCTGTGAAAATTGAGCATTAAGTTGTCCTAAATAGATTTCAGATGTAAAAGCTTTCTTTCTGAAGCTCTTAACAATTTGGAGAAAAAAGATGTTGGTAACTATTTTCCTCTCCTTTCTCTCTTTCTTTCTTTCTTTCTTCCTTTTTTCTTTACTCTTTTAATCTGTTTTCTTCTTTTACTCTTTTCCTGCTTTTGTGGGTAAGTTAAATGAATTGTGTTTTACTAAAGCTTGTATATTGATTGTTTGTAGTGGGTGTTTTCTGTGAACTGGGTCTTTTTGTTGAGTCTTTTAGTGAAATGCTTTTCTTGGTTGTATTTTACTCCTGTAAAACCTTTTGCCAAAATGTCTTATTTCTCTGACTAAATTACAAGAAACTCTCTTAGGAAAAGTGTAGTAGTGTTTTCTCAGACAAAGGACACTTTGGGCACCTTTCGACACTTGGTAGAATAACTTCACTGTTTAATTTTGGTGTGCCACCTTTCTAAAAGACTTATTTTTTAATGAAAAATATTTATTCAATAAAGTTAATTTTTAAAGTATCATATATAAACCATTACATTTTATGCCTTTTTAGTTTAGAGATTTCATAGTGTGTTTTGGAAGTAGTATGGAACAGTCTGTACAAGATTTCTAGGCATTTACAGTATTTAAAAAGTGAGGCTTATACAAAGATGTTGGAACATATTTTTCAAACACAACACGTAGCTTTTCAACAGTATATAAGTTATGTTTAGAAAGTTTGTGAAAATATCCAAAAAAGGCAAGAGGGGTCAGAGTAATCACTGTAAAACTTGGTTTCCTTTGGTATGTTCTCTAAGTTAAATAGCCATCCTTGTCATACATACCTGTAAGTGGAAAAATGCTGGTGAATAACAGCAATGTGCTCATCTTGCTGGCTTGCCCTTGGCTTTCTCAAATAAACATTTTCTCTGGCATCATTGTGAAATGGAAGTCAGGCACATGCTGAGAAAACTCTCTCAACTGACAGTGTACAACAGCTAACCTTTGAGTAGGCTAATGTTTAAAACCATGCAAATGAGAGTTATTCCGACGGGGTTTTCATATTTAGGGGAAGTAAGGGAAAAAAAAATAACCAACCTTACTGTTTTCTGCCAGTGTTGGAGGAGGGGAATAAGAAAGTGATGGATCAAAATCAAACAGACATTTCTACCTTTTGGATTGACAAACTTCAGTAGAAGTGTTGGTGGTATTTAGAACAGCATGCCTCTTCCTCACATCAGTTTCAAGAATTGATCTGGAAAGACCAGTGTGTTTACTTGCTGCACAGCAGACCTCCAAAAGACTGCTGTTTATACTGGTATTTTTCAGACAAATCTCTTCACTGGAAGTCTGCAGGGAAGTTCTCTCCTACCAGAGAGAACTTCTGCGTAAATTTGGAAGTGATACTTCAGTGAATTAAGTTGATTCAATAGGAGTTTATTCACAAGTGGAGATTACCTGACCAACTCCTAATGTAGCTGTAGGAGGAAGTGGTTGATGGCACTGACAGTGTAGTCTTTCACTGTGGCACTTCTCTTTTGTCCTGTACTAGCAGCTAGTAATTTGAAAATGGCATTAAAATCTTTAGAAAAGAGCTCATAAAGTACTGGGAGCAGGAAGGTGAGAATTGGGGAGCATGACTCCTAAGATCACAGTTGGTTTTGACTAGCTTTTGTTAGCATTCTGAGCAGATGAGAATCAATTAGTGGGACGAAGCATTGAGATGCCAGAAAGCGCCAGAAAACAATGATTCATGCTCCAGTACAAACCGGATGGATGTGGGGACATAATTACAGTGTGTAATCAAAACTGAAACAGTTAGTTTGCCTCAGCTCACTGGTAGCTCAGGTTTGCCCTTTCTTTGGTAGAAGGGCTTAGAGAGCCCTGTGTTCAATGTGGGTGGGAGTAATAGACCCACAGTACAGCCCCTGGAGTCGTTTGGGAGTGGATGGGGGGAAGCAGCTGGGTCAAACATGCCCACAGATTTCAGCTGTGGCCCATGGGAAAGTTGCAGAGGTTCGTTGTGTCAGAGTTTTTGTGGTTTGAAAAGCCTATCTACTTTGTTGCTCTCAGCAGTTGAGCAAATACTATTTTCAGCTACTTTGAAGGAGAAAACTTGGGGTGAGAGGAGCGGTCTTTGATTTCTGTAGCTGAGAGAGCAAAATCTCTGGTTGAATCTGCAGTCCCCTTCATGGCTAGCTTCAGAAACTTAGCCTTTTCTGCTTCTGACTTGAGAGCAGATTTTGAAGAAACATGTGAATAGTTCTCTGCTATGTGGGTCACAGAATTCTTAATAATCCTTTGACCAGAAGTCAAATCTTAACAACAGTAACAAAAGTATTAAGTTTGTGGCAGTTCTGTCTCCTGTGAACCAGAGGATGCCAAGGCGTGTGTTCTTTTGGAGTGGCTTCTGACTGAAATTCTTCCCTCAGAAAGTTACAGTTACTATTATTATGCTTTGGAGAGCTAAAATAGAAAAAGGGCTACCAAAAGGACTTTTTCCACTTCCTTTGCATTTATAAGGGAGAAACACTTGAAAAGGGAAATGTTAGATTACAAAAGTTGGTTATGACACTAAGATCTGATATTTCTTTACAGTAATTAAAATAATTAATTTTAAATTAGAAGGTACATATTAATCCATTCCTACACAAGGTTTTTTTTTTAAAAATTTAATAGATTTCTGTAAAGGTCTTCAAGGAAATGTATATTCTAACTGAAGGAAGAAGTCTGTAGTTTGTTAATTTTTTTATTTTAGAAGGGTTGAGGTTTTTTGGTTGAGTCCATTTTTCCGTTAGTCTGAATAAACCAAAACTTAAAAATTGTCTTAATCATATATTGACTGAAGATTTTATTAACAGTAATACTAGACGTTTTCTTTATAATTCTTTTCAAGGGTATGCCCAGTAAGCAGGATTTGAGTGTGTGGAAGCTTTGAGTCAGATTGCACAGCCAAACAGCTTTCTTGTTAATAAAGCACACAGTTTTGTGTTGTTCTTATATAGGCAATGATTTGACCAGAGTTGTAGAAGCTAGACCCAGACATTAACTGATATAAAATAAATTATATTTTTTTGTTCACACAGTTACTGTGTGAACCTTTAAAGCAGGTTTTGACATGAAGTTTCATGAAGCTCCTTTTAGCTCCATACATAAATGCATTTGCTTGTAGTTTTATGTGAATTAGAGTTCTATCCAGATTTATGGATGCAAACTGTGTTTGCTTTTCAGGTTCCTGGCAAGATTTCTCTGTGTAATGATTATGATTGCCAAGGTAGCAGTTGCAATTTTGCTGCAGTGCAGACTTGACCATAATAATTCCTGTTTTATACTCGTATATTTGTATGTCTGGTCAACTGTCCTGTCATACTGTCTTCAGCTGGGGCACATCCTAGGAGGTTGTTTGGAAGTTTTTTGTCAAAGTGCATTATAGTGTAAATTAAACTTGACTTTACTGAGTGGGAAACATGCAAATTGCAGCTAGGACTGATGCTTCATTTTTTTTTTTATTGGCATAGGTAGAAGGTGAGCAGAAATAAGGAGCTTTGCTATGATGGAAGTAGAAGGGGCAAATGTAGAGCTGCATTGTTGGATTTGGTACTGTAAAGCAAGAGCTGAATGTCCATCAGAAAATGTCAGAGATACTGATTTTCACAGAGCTAGACTAGAGTTGTGAGTTACAACTAATGCTGTCAATAAAAGTATGTCTAAAACTGTGTTTGATGAAGAGGGTCAAGAGGGCCTAGCATGAGTTAAGTCCAGAAAGGTAAAAGGGGAAACCTATGACTGTGTAACTTAATTCTGATCTACAGTCTTCACTTAATCTGAGTTCAGTGCATTTTCCTGAGTGGATAGTATTTTGATTCTCAGGGTAGAAAAACATGAAACTGTTTGTTTTTTTTTTTTAACATTGGTTATTTGCCTTATTTAACCATATGCCTAGAGACTAGCTCAATAGGTTAATTTTTACAAAATAGAAAAAATACATGTGAAGTTGCCATGTAACTGTTTCACTTCTTTGGAGAATAAATGTATCTATGCAGGTTTTGTCTCTTTTATATATTCTTCCTCTGTAAGAAAGATGGGCTTCTCTATCTAACTATTATTATTACTATTATTACTGCTCAGTTTTTTTTTTACACACTCATGAGAGAAAATGTCAGTTTTATACTACAAGTGAATTTTTAAAAATGTTTGTATCCATGTCTAGTTACAGTATGCTTGTTAAACAGAACAATTTTCATATATTCATAAAGAAATAGATAAAAATTTTCAAGTTGTGGCATTTTTTTAAAAGCAAAAATGATGATGGTATGTAACTTATTCAAAAATACATTTCAGTAAATGAGTTGAAAGTGAGTTGAAAAATGGTACTAGGTCCACTGTAGATTTTTATTTAGATAAATATTGTCTGTTAATGTAAAACCATTCACTGTAGGTATTGTATGATCTACCAATAAAAGAATAACAAGAGCACAATATGAAAACCACATATTTATCAGACTTTGTGACACAGTTGGGAAAATAAAATAGTATGTCAGATGAACTATAGGCATAAATGCTCAATTTTAATATGAGAAGAAGAAATGTCACTGGGAAGAATATACTTCATGAAAATCTGGTTATGGATAATTTATCTTTTTGGTTGGTTGGTTGGTTTGTTTTTTTTCCCCCCTCCTGGGTAAACAGGTCATGTTTTCCTTGAAATCTGTGGAAAATTTATGTGACCAATTTAAACTCCTCATCTAAAAGTAGATTTATATTTTCTATGAATGAAGGAATATTTTACTTTTGAAAATATATTAACAATACTGTATAGAGCTTGCTAACGTGTGTGTGAAATGTCACTTACAGGTGCTGACCTTAAAGAAAGGGCAAAAATGCACTCAAGTGAAGTTAGTTCTTTTGTCTCAAGAGCGAGAGCAACTATTAATGAATTGGGTAAGTAACCTCTCCCTTGAACAATGTTATTGTAACTTTAACCTGAGAAGTGTTAGATCAGAGGAATAACATAAACATGCATGATTAATTCTTGACAGGTAGTCAAGTACCCATAACTGTTTAGCATCACCTCACAGATCTTGAATTGGAAGGCACTCAATAAGGATTATGGAGTGTGTTGGTAAACATGAATCATTGTGCACTTATTCTTTTAAAATGTTCCAAAATGAGTTGGAATTTTTTAAAGAACGCTAGAAAAGCTAAATCTCAACGGGAATAGAGGTGATTTTTCCTTCTGTTTTTGTAAAGGATGGATTGTTCAGTGACATCCAAGTGCTTTACAATTTAATTTTCACTGTTGAATTCTTGCGGTTGGTATAATTAGTACAGTGTAATATATTGTAGAAACATGTTAAACATCGACTGCTGATAGAAATTTAGCTACTAAGCCTTCTGAAATTTTGCTTAATATGCAGTTGCTCTGGTGTAGTAAAACCTGTTAATAGTTTGAGTTTTTAATGGACTTGTACCAGTTTTTAAGGTACAATTTCTCTGTAAGTTCTACATTATGAATTCACCATCAAATAATCATATTTTTACATCTCTGACGATCAGTTTTAATATAATTGTTTTTCAACAGGGTATTGCCAGTATGTTCTGTTGAAAAGAGAAGTATAGTGTTCCAAGTTTGAAGCAATTAATTTTCTGCATTTAATTTATGTATGAAACATATTCTGCCACTTGAAATTTTGGCACAAAACTCTGAGGAATAAATAATTTCTCAGAAAATGTTTTTAGATACGTTTCCTTAAGAACACTATGTCAGATATTGTTTTGGCAGAATGTTATGGATGGATACCAGTATGTTTTTTCAGGTAAATGACAAACTGCTGAAGAATGTGTCTTTGATTAGGTACTTCATGGAGAAACTTGTGCCCTCAACTGAGTGTCGTGTCTTTGACATGACAGTAGACTCTCAGGGCTCTTTAAATAAGTAAAATCTGTAAAATACCTAGAAGTGAATAGATCATTAATTTCCTGCAGCTGATATTGTATATCATGCTGGTGTTTGTCCTTCTATTGGAATGCCAAGCAACAAATTGTTCAGTTCAGGATTTTGTAAGAATTTTGGGAGGCTTCCTTAGCACTAATATTTTTTCAGCCTTTCTTGGCCTGAAGTTACTGGAAATACTTTGAGTTGCTGTTAATGTTTAAATTAGGGGCAACTGGTTTCAAGATTTTCCGGTGATTTGTAAGTGGAGTTTTTAAATTCAATTATTTTTGGATTTTAAAGTGAGAAAATTTCTGAAGCCTGAAGTATTTGAATACGGCATTCTGCACTGAATGATGGAAAATATTCACAGTGATTTGATGCTTTTTTTTTGCCTCAGAGTTGAAAAAAACTTTGAGAAAAATATTTTATAGTCTTCATCTTCATTAAGGTTCCTGTAAGAGTGTTTAATCACTAAATATGTAAGCAAATTTTCAGTGTTATCTGAAAGTTTTACATTGGATCATTATGCTAACAGTGAATTACTTGAGGTTCAGGAAACCTCTATGAGTGCTTTTATTCATTGATCTCTGATCTCTTTCTCAAGAAAGAAGCCTGGAATTGTGAGGTAGTGGAATTAATATTTGAGAACCCAGGTCACTGAAGTACCTAGATAGGAAGGTTTGTGTGGGGATGTAATAGCAATTAGACATGCCTCTGGTTGAAAAACAGAAACCTCATAGCCCTTGTCTCATAGTGTAACAAAACTTTTTTGCTTAGGTTGACTGTGTCTCTCTCCCCTCTCCCGTTTTTGCCTCTTTCTCCCCCTTTTCCCTTTCCCCTTTCCTTACTCCCTCCGTCTCCCCATTTTGCCATTTCCACTTTAAAACATAAACAGAACAGTCACTACAGGGTTCTCCCAGTTAATTTTTAAAGGACTAGAGAAGAATATTGAGATATCACTTCTAATATTACTGGTCAATTATCATATCATGTATGTTTAAACATGCATACTGTATAAGTAGCTTTAATTTTTAGGTCACATGATGTATTCCCAGTACATACATCTTTGATGCATAGGTTTTTTGAACACATTATGACAGCAGTAGATGTAGTTATAGAACAGATCTAACGTTTTTCTGAAGGATCTTTGCAAACCAATTAAAAAATCATAGAACCATGGAATGGTTTGGATTGGAAAGGACCTTAAAGATCATTTTGTTCCAACACCCCGCCAAGGGCAGGGACACCTTTCACTGGACCAAGTTGCTCAGAGTTCCATCCAACTTGGCCTTGAACACTTCCAAAAATGGGCCATCTACAGCTTCCCTGGGAAACCTGTTCCAGTGCCTCACCATCCTCACAGTAAAGAACTTTTTCCTAAAATCTAATCTAAATCTACTCCCAGTTTGAAGCCATTGTCCCTTATCCTGTCACTCCATGCCCTTGTAAAAAGTCCCTCTCCATCTTTGATGTAGGCTCCCTTCAGGTATTAGAAGGCTGCAATTAGGTCACCCCAAGACTTTTCCAGAGTGAAAAATCCCAAATGCCCCAGCCTTTCCTTAAGGGGTGGTCCCTCCCCTTAATCAACTTGTTGTCTCTCCTGTGGACTCACTCCAACAGATCAAGCCCTTTGTGTGCAGGGGATCCCAGAGTTGGATGTAGTACTCCAGGTGGGGTCTCTGTGTGTCATTCCCTACGTCAAGAACTAGTAGAGAATATAAAACAAAAAATTATGAGGTTAGATTAGATTACTGCACAAGATGTCCCATTGTGTGATGTCCTTATGAAAAGAAGTGAATATAATTTTGTAGCAAGTCAGAGGCTCTTAACTCTTTTCCTTTTTTTCTTCTGAAGAAGTGATCTGTCATTACAGAATGTAATTTTTGTGGAACTATGGGGACATTTTATTTGCGTTTGGTTACTGCAGTGCATCTGTATATTGAAAATGATAATGATATTTTTCCTGCCTGAGAACAACTAGAATGTTGTGAGATGGTTAATGAGGAGAAACCATTTTCAAACTAGTATTTACCACTGAGAATGTTGTATAGCCAGGGAAAAATATTTCCAATCTCCTACTTTATTCTTTTTCTATCTGAGTTTAATGCTTTAATCTCATTTAAAATGTATTCTACTTTTTGCTTTTCAGAACTAGGTCATGTTTTGATAATTTGTATTCAGATGTGTGACCTAGTAAGGAGATGCTTCTTTTTAGCTATGTTTTCAGAAGGAAGACCGTTAAGTTACCTTTATAGACAAAATACACTAAAGGTTAATTATGTCTCGAACAACTGCATAAACTTAGCTTTTTTAGCATACCTAGGCTTTCCTTAGTGTCTGTCAGTTTCATTACATTTAAAATCCTTATGCTAGTGGTTTTGTAAAAAGCTGTAATATCGTTTTGGAATACAGCTACAGAAGAGAATTTTCTGGAAATTAAAAGCATACTGCACTTGTTTATATGGGCATAATTTATAACTTCTTGCTAAACTGCAGTAAATATCACTTGGTTTAAAAATAAACATATAAAAGGGCTAAAAAAACTGAACTGAGCCATTAGTTGCGGCACTTAAGATCTTTAAGTTGTGGGGAGGGGAATCAAAACAGCTTCTATTTTTAGCAGTGACTGCTTTTCCTAAGATTATATCAGAATTGTGGGGGTTTGTTTGGGGTTTGGTATTTTTTTGTCTGTGTTTGGGGTTTTTGTATTTTTTATTTTCTTTTTCTTTTTCTTTTTTTTAATAGTAGAATTTATAAGACTACTTGTCCATTACTATATTCTGCCTTGAGGCACTTCATTGCAGATGTAAGACTGTCTTTACCCTCAAGAAACAAGGAGAGTAAAGCCTTAACAGATCTCATGTACAAGAAGACAGGCCTGCCTAAATTAAACCAAATTACAGTGACTTCCAGCAGCTTCGTTTTTGATGCTTTGGGGGGTAAAAACCCCCTATCATTCCGGGTCAGATCTTCAATATGTATTTTTGTAGTATGATTCCCATTAAGTCCATGTTGTTCCTTATAGTGGCTGTGGGGTCTGGGCTGTGATATTATGGTTGTAGATATGTTATCTGTTGGTATTTCAGTTGCAAAACAAACTGAGGCTGTGTATGGGGCTGAATGCAGTAACCACACTCCTCCATAAAAACACCTTGTTTAACAGAAAGAAAAAGTGAAGCTGTAGAAAGAATTTCAACTCAGCCAATATATGTAATTACTCAGAGTGACATTTGGCCCCAGCCTCTAACAAGTGAGAAACTTACTAATTAGCAGAGCTCTTCCAAAGAACGTAGGCACACATACCCAAATCCCACAAGCAGGGAATGAAAACTGGAGACTGACCTTCTGGGTTACTTTTTAAGATTAAAGTGTGGCCAGCTTGTTTTTTATTTCACATTTGGAGACAAAACACCTTACTCATGGCCTGATGGAACCTAGATCTGCACTAAGTTAAGAATGAAGTTTTTAATAAAATACTAACATTACTTGTTTTCTGTAGATTATGCTGTATTATAACAAACCTTACAGTACTTTGTGAAAGACAGCTGATTAATTTTGATGCATAAGTTGTGATACAACTTCATTAAGTGGTGATATTTAGTAACTTTGTTTATACATAATTTTTACAGATATGATTAGTTTTAGCATAGCCCAGTTTGAATGAGATCATTCTCAGTGAAAGCGCCTTGTGGTCAGTTGCTTGCATGTGTGTTTTTAATGTATACTTTTTATTTTATTCAAAGCAGATACATCTATATATTTATAGATTTTTTTTTCCCTTCCTTAGCAATTTCTCTGTCATTCTGGCTTCTTTCAGTCACCACCAAACTTTTAACTTACCTTAAAGAGTGCACTTGTTCATCCTTCAGGAGAACATCCTCTTTTCCAAAAAGTTCCAGTTTTAACTATTGAAGACCATGCATCCTTGGGAATTTTTTTCTTTGTGCAACGTTGCATGCTACAGTTTGGTTTTGGATGCAAGCTCTCAGAACTTCGTCTCAGAAATCCCAAGAATAATATCAGGATTATAAAAGTTTCAATTGTTTTCTGGTCTGCTAACTAGTACCCCACCTTCCCATTGTGAGTTCTCAAAAGTAAGCAAGAATAATAATTGATGAGGTCAGTGCAGTGCCTTATATTGCTCTTTGAGTTTCTAGGGCTTCTGTGGAGCTTTGGTTAGAATTCAAAATCCTGGTTTAGTAATGAACACTCCAAGCCTGATTACTGCTCCTTATGTAACATTTACCCAATTTATCTGTTTGCTGGACATAGATCTGGCCATCAGAGTACTCTAGTTTGGAAATCCTTTGGTAAGAACTGCGGATTTCTCTCACAGGGAAGAGGGATACAGGTTATAACTGGCATTTACTGGAAGGCTGAATGAAATTTCACGGCTATCAGATTTGAAAAAAAGGACTAATGTACAGCTAGCAGAGCCATGCTTAGCAGCCTGCCTCAGGCATCATGGTGTTTTTGTGTTGCTGACACTGTGAAAGGGAGATTTTGGCACAGGGCACAGTATTTCTCTTGCTGTGTTGTGTGGTTGCCTTTTTGGTTAAGTGTACTGCATAGCTAATGCAGTCCTTGACTGCTTGCATTCTGAGTGTGTTGCTGAGCTCTTGGTTTAATTTAAGATACCTGTTGATGAAGTGTTACCTGTTTCCTAAACAGACAGTTCTGTCCATGCACAGCGGAAATTAGGGGCTTTGTCAAATTGGACTGGATTGTTTTTAATTAAAAAACACAATTCTAAACTCTGTACCATTTTAGAGGCAATAAATGCAATATTAAACTTCTTACCAAGATGTTTATTAGCTATTTATATGACAACAGTACTTCCACAATTGCTGATACGTTTCCCTCCCCACCCCCCATAATAATAACCTTCTAAAAACTTACAAAAGAAATGCCAAAATAGAGGACCTGAATATTAGGATAAGCTGATTGTCCTTCCGTGTAGATCTGAAGATCAGAGGTGGCTTTGCATTGCTGATTCATTGCTTTGATCCGTGGTGCTGCTGTACAGCCTTGACAAAAATCAACATATCCTCAGCAGTAGTTTAGTTTTCCTGCTGGCAGTAATTCCAAGTGCTGCTTGATGAGGAAAAGAGGCTATGCTCTGGACATGGCTCTTTAATTTTCCTTCCACAAAAAGTAACTGTACCCAAAAGGAGGGTGCAGCTTGCTCAAATGGTCTATTGAGATCAACATAGCCAGTTTACACTCTGTTAAAACAGGCCTCCAGTATGACTTGCTGTCCAAAAGCAGCTGTTCCCTCTCTAGGGAGCCACATTTTGTGTGTTTGATGCACTGGAAAACTCAACCCTTTCCTCACCTTGCTCAGGTTTGAAATTGCATGTTTCAATCCCCGAGTGAGAAGGAATAGTTTGTTAGCTCTTTTTCTTTGCCTGTCTTGGTCTCTGGCTCTGTTCCTAGAACGCATCGGTATTAAAAGGGCAGCACTCCTGGCATGGTACTGAAAGCATAAAGTTGTCCTTCTGTCTAAGAAATCCAAATGTCATTGCCTGGCTCAGGCATGAGGCTTTGACTTCAGAGTAGCACGTTCTAGTCTTGTGTTGCACATGCCTTTTGCATAGGTATGCACTGGCTTGATGATATTGCCAAGCTAGTTAATGAAAAAAAAATTATGCTTACTGTGAAATTTTAGGGAGTGTTTCTTCTGTAGTGTTCCATGAATGAGCGGGCTTGAAACTATTGTTTGATACATTGTGCTAATTTAGAAATAAAGGTGTTTTAGCACTAGACTGGGCAATGCATTGAATCAAACAAGAATGCTTGTGTTATCTTCATACGGTAAATCAGACAAGTAGAAGATAAAAAAAAAAGAAAAACATATCCCTTTTGATTTTCTTATCAGAGATTATATTAGAGACTATAGTTGTGCACATGTAGTTGTGTGTGTATATTATATAGAGACTGTAGTTTGAGTTTTATTTTATGTGCGCTTTAGGAAAGAAAAAAAACTACGTACAAGCAGAATGTAAAAATGTAACTGAATTCATGTAACATTGGTGGTATCCCCTGTGTTTTATAAATTCACTACTTGTTTATGTGCTCTGCTATTTGTGTTCATAATAAATTCTTAAATGTACTTAGTAAGGGAAAGAAATACAAGAAATAATTTTAAATTTTCTTCTATCCAAAGCTTTTACTCATTTGCACAGAAAGTAGATTCTGTCACCTGGGCTTTACTTCGTTATTGTTTTTCTGAGGGCAGAACGAGACTAAAAGATGGAACATTAGGAAATATGAAGAAACTGAGGAATCTGTTTATCAAACTGACATGTGTCACTGAAGACGAATGAAATATGCAAATAATTTTATATAATACAAAAAGAAAATAATGGAAGAGTTGGCTATAGCAAACTGTAGCTAAATGGTTTGATTAAAGCACCTCTTTCATTCCCATTAGTTTCCCAGTTTTCTATTATCAAGAATGTAAAACACGTCTCTATTACCTGTCCACAATAAAGTACCAAATAGAAAATTTTAAAAAATAAGAATGTAATATTCCTAATATTCCTATATTAAGGTTGTTTTGATTGTTTTTGTTTTTTTTTTTTTGTCTTTCAAAAATATTTTTTCTAGGTCATATATAAGAGTGAGTAATCACTGGAGGAAACTGGGAAATTAATGGGATTGAGTGAGGTGCTTTAGCTGCTGTCATACTAAAGGGAAGAAAAACTTTATTAATATCTTTTGCTTAATAATCAACTGTAAGCTATGCGCAGTAACCTTTTTAATTAAAAAGCAAAATTTCTTTAAAATGCATAAAAAATACATTTTTTTATGCAGCTCTTTACTCCTGTTGATTGTCTGCCTGAACTTTGAAGGTATTAAAGCAAAGACACTGATGTTCAAACAACTCTACTAACAGTTGCAGTCTATTAAGCTTCTTATCCAGAGCACAGGAATTAGAGGGTAGATAAAAGCCTTTCACAGCTGTACTCTAGCAAATGAATGGTAAAAAGCTGTGTGTGTCCAAATGCATATGTATCCTATTCAGAATTAAGTGTGTGGTCATGTTTTTGCAGATGGATATATTTTTAAAAAATATTTTAAGACATATAAGTTACTTTGAGTAGTTGCTTTTTCATTCTTTTTTGCAATTATGAGAGGTAAAGCTTTGCAGCATTTAATTACTTGCCTTTTGCAAAAAATGGTTTGACCTATCTTCTTTACCTTCAACTTCCTATAGGAAGATTTGACAGTCTCTTTCAGACTCTTTCATATTTTGCTACATTCATTGATTGTTTTTCTTAGTGTCACAGAACGAATGAAAATATTTGTTGTAGTATTTGGTTTCTGTTAGCTTTTCTCCCCTCAAAAAAGGTCTTTTCTTGATGGTAGTGTTGCAACTGAAAATGCAAGCAAACTGTTGTAGCCACTGACTTGATAACAGATTTTGCAGGGTAAGGTAAATGCCTGAAACAAAACTGACATTCCAGTGATAATATGCCATCTTAACATTATTGTTTTTCTTCAGGAAAAGGTCCCTTAAGATGAAATCAAGATATAGCATTGTGTTGCAATTATTTTTCTGATTTCCTATGACAAAAATTATCTAATATGTAAGTGTAGTTTTGTGTTTATAATGTTCCTAATATAAAGAATATTTCAATTATCAAAATTGCATATGGGCCACCTCTGCTTGCCACTCAAAGTGCATAGTTTATGTCCTTTAAATTTTTACAATAATCACATCACCAAGGGAGATCAAAAGTCTGTGTAGTGTAGAGGTGGAAGAGAAATCTATTCTGACTTACAAGATAAGAATATCTAGGTATGAACTTAATTATTTTAAAGCCAAATTAAAGATCCATTCCCAGTTTTTATGCAAATTAGGGTGTGGTTTTAAATAATCATTACTGCTGACTCAATATTCCTGTTTGCGTCCGTGACCTTTTGAAAACACTTCTCTAACTTGCAACCAGAAAACTTGCAGATATAGGGTTCATAAAGAGACTGTAAAGTAACAGGTCTCAAACTTTCAGTGTTGTTGGTGTTGGAATCAGCCATAGACTTGCAGTATTATGTGGGTTTAAGCTATTGCTGGTTGAAATATACACTGAAAGTAATGACCATGTAAATAAGTGCACTGTTTTGTAGTAACAAACCTAAAATTTGTAATTCTTTCTTTGATACTTGCACTCTTCAGATGTGACTTTTGTTTCTTCTGTTTGGCTATTAAGACATTTTGGGGGCATGTGACCATTCTTTTTATTAACTTGAAGGCTCCATTATTGTTGCTACATTTGAATAAATGTACTAAGAAACATGGAGGGGGAGCTTTCTTATCTATAGAATAAAGTTCATCCTTGGAAAGGTTTTGGAGCAACTAAACATGGCAACTAAACTGCTACTGGGCACATGAGGGAGTCAACATGTGAGGTGTAGTCAACATGCAGTCACAGAGAGGGAAATCTTGCTTGACTAGTCTTATAAGCTATGAAGAAATGACTGGTTTCGTAGGTGAGGAAAGAGCACTGGATATTTTCTGCCTTGACTTCAATAAGGCTTTTGACAGTATCTCTTATAAGATTCTCATAGAGTAACTGATGGACTGGGTCAACAGGCAGTGAAGTGGATTTAAAATTGGCTAAATGACTAGATGCAGACTCTGGGCATTTTTTATGGTCTGGATGATGGGACAGAGTGTACCCTCAGCAAGTTTGCTGAGGGCATAAAAGCATGAGGAACGGGTTGTGCCATCATTTGGAGGGAACTCAGCAAGGTGGAGAAGTAGGCTGACAGGAACCTCATTAGGTTCAACAAAGGAAGGTGTGAAAAACTCCATGCACCAGTACATGCTGGGGATAATGATATGAAAAGCAGCTGCACAGAAAAGCCATGCAAGTCCTGTGGGCACCAAGTTAACGTGAGACGGCACTGTTCCCTCGTGGCAAAGAACTGCAGTGGTATCCTGGGCTGAGAATGAGTGTTGCCAGGGAGCTGAGGGAGGTGATCCGTTCCCTCTCATCAGCACAGGTGAGGCCAGTGCTGGAATACTGTGGCCAGTTCTAGGCTCCCCAGCAGAAGACAAAGATGGAGCTACTGGAAAGTCCAGTGAAGGGCCATGAAGGTGATGAATGCTCTGGAGCATTTCTCCTATGGGGAAAGGTTGAGGAAGCTAGGGCTGTTCAACCTAGAGAAAAGAAGGCTCAGGAGGTGATCTCATCAATACAGAAATATCTAAAGGGGAAGGTGTTAAGAAGAAGAACCTGGGCTATCTCTGGTGTTGTCTGGTGGCAGGACCAGAGGCAATGAGCACAAACTGGGACACAGGACGTTCTTCCTGAGCATCACAAAGTCCTTATTCACTCTGAGGGTGAGAGTGACTGAGCATTCATACAGGTTACCCAAGGAACTTGTGGAGTCTCCCTCCTCAGAGATCTTCAAAAGCCATCAGGACATGAGCTTGAGGTACCTGCTCAAGGTGATGCTGCTCGAGCAGAGGGCTTGGACCAGGTGACCTCCAGAGGTCTCTTCCAGCCTCAACCATTCTGTGATTTAAAGGTTTCTCATGTGCTGCAGATGTATGTAGGCAGATATTTTCCACACTTTCTCAATCTGCTAGAGTTAGATAATGAATTGTGGAACTGTTAATCTATTCTTCAATTTATAGCATACTTTCCTCCAGTAATGCACATCACAGTATGCAGGATATTTTTAGACAATTCATCTTCCTTGCTTTATGTTTTAGGAAATCCATTATTCATAAGGAAAAATGAGCTGCTGGACATGACCCCTGATGTTGCTTGTCCTAGTAAGCTGTTCACTAATCAGCCTTATTTGTCAAATAATCAGAAACGCACATGTGAAATAAATGGGTTGGACAATCTGTTTTTTGGTTCTGTGGGAACTCAGTTACGCTGTCATGTAAAATTGAATTCTCTTGCTTCTTCTGTCTTAGTTAGACACACAGTTTTTGAGGCAAATAGAGTACTCTCACTACTTTCTTTTCAGTCAGTACCGGGAAACAAGAATTCTTCTTTTCATAATTAAAGACAAGTCAAGCTTATGAATCTGGTTTGGTAGGTACCAGAGGTAGTAACTACCTTCTGATTTATGTCTGAATAGCTGTTCTTTCTGATGATTGATTGCCAGAGGTCACTGAAGTAAGATGAGGGATGAACAATAAGGACTTTTTTGAACATTATACAGGTATAGGACAACACAGGAATAGCGAGGGAAGTTAAGGTGACTGTCTTTATTATAGTGTTTCATATCAAATGCATAAAAAGGCAAGCTTTAAAATGGAGCTGCATTTGAATGTTCCTAAATACCAGATTCTGACTGTTAAAATTAGTTGAATAGAATATATTTGTCCTAATCTGTAAAAGAGTACTTCAGAAATAGAAGTTAATTGTCTCTAGGGGACCATATAGAATTTGTGCATTGTTAGGGCTTGAGTGGGCTTTCATGGAATTTTCTGATTCATGGGAATCATGAACTGTTGCTGCAGTAACAGTGCAAACATTTTACTTCAGGAGAAACTGAATTCTATGTCTGCTGGACTTCAGTTTTTCAATGATGACTCCTATATCCTAGCTATAAGAAAGGAATACTACAGTTATCCTACAGGTTGATTGTAACTGCTGCCAAGCTACAAGTGTGTGATTCTCGTATACTCCATTGGTACTTGAACAGTCTGCATCTCACAATATCTTGTGCCTTGCTCAGGAATTTCTTTTCTTTTTATATGAGTATGTGGTACAGTTGCTAACAGAAAATATTACAGGTGTAAATTTACTTGGCAAGCAAAGGAGATGCTCCTGGAAGGTTGGTCTCTTTGAATTTGACACATTCTGCATCAGTAACTGTTTTCTGGGTGTTATGTATTTTAATTTAATCAGTCTGGACAAGTTCATGTAGGTTGACCAGGAGCACAAATCATGCAGTCTGGAATTCTGGATAATTGTATTATTTTTCCAATGCCTGTTTCAGGAGCTATCAATAAGAGACCAGTATTGGTGATAGGTCTTCCTTTGAGTCCTTGGACACCATCTAAAGTATGTGTTTATTGCCTGTTATGTAAAATATACTGTATGTAATGTTTCATAAAAGCAAGGCTACTTTCATATATAAATTTTTGCTGTTTTGGTTTTAATCTATGTATTCATTCCTTGTACTTCTTCCTAAGTAATTGTGGAAAGTAGATTTTTCCTGGTTGATCAGACCACTTATTTTCTGTCAATAGTGAGAAAGTGAGGTTGTGAAAAAGGCTGCTTGAAAGTTACTGCAAAAGTATCACATGTAGTTCAGTTCCATCTCAGCTATTATCTTACATAGCTGTAATTTTATAAGAACTTTCCTAATGAATTAGTCAGAGAACTAAATAGTCAGATATGATTCAGGTTAGTAGAATCCAGGCAACTTCTGCTTTCTATTTGGGGAATATCAGTGTCCGCAGTAATATGAATCAGCTGTGTGGGCTTTGTGACACACATCTGAGAAACTATTTAGTGGTCAAGTCCTCCAGACCTGATGCCTGTATTTATGTGCCTGTTGTTCATCATATCATCATCTCTAAGCAGAAAGGAAATCCCTTGTTAGTCACCATCAGTGGACATCATGTGGAAAGCCACTTAAAGATGAAACAACATTACCTGCTTCAGAAAAACTGTGATTCTTTGAAATTACTTCCAACACATTACATGTGTTTTTATGTACTTAACTGCAAAGTGCTCCTTCTTTGACGTCCTGTACTGATGGCAAAATTGTGGGAGAGTTTAGCTTACTCTATTCTATGTGTTTCAGTAATGGAAAGTCACAGGAGAGCAGGAGGTATCCCAAGACAACAAGATGCTGCTGGTCAGCCTAATCTAAAACTACATGTGACATATCTGTTTAGCAGGAGTGCATTCCTGAAGCTGAGCTGAAGATTCACAGTTAGTGCAGAGTAGGAAACAGGCCCCTTTCTTTATATTGCTGTATATAATATTTTCTAACTTTTGTTTGACCTTTTTATGGGTTTCGTTTAGGTATATAATGTTATGAAGTTTAGTTTCTCTATTGAAGTTCTTCAGTTTACCTGTTGATCACTCTACCTGTATAATGTCTTGAATGGCTTTTGCTTGGGACGTATTTTGTATGCAAAATGGAAGTACCTTTACAGAATATGCAGCATGTTTTACAATACAATAGATGTGTGAAGTAATCTTTTATGAATTAATTAATGAACTCTTATTATTTAGCGTTCTTCATATTCCACACTTTGATGTATTGTGGTAGCTCAGTGAAATTCTCTGACTAAAGTTTAATGCTGCTTGTTACTTAGTCTTTTTAATTACTTCTAACAACAACATTAATCTGTCTATATACATGGTCTACCCTTGTCTGTATGTTGTACACTCACATTTAGTTTAGTTAATTTGTTTCTTTTATATATATATATATACATATCTAATTCCTTTTTGACTTCACTCTGCAGCTCATGACTGCACATTGATAAACCTGTACCAGATCTAGAATTTAGCAATAATGATTAGTAGTGCACTGATTTCTTGAAATTTATATTTTGTTATTCAAAGTGTGGCAGAAATGTGGAATGTTAAAGAATAAAACCACTAGGCTTCTTGGCAAAGCTTTAAATATTTTTTTTATCACTCATAGCAAATGAGCATTGTCATGTAGAATCATATCTATTTACATAATTTATTGTTCCTAAAATTTGAGTGCATTGACTCAGTTAAGTCTACAGGGCATTATTTGTCAAACATCATCTCTGTTTCTGTTATGGGCTCGACAGTTTTGGCAGTTATGTATTAAAGTTAGTAAAGTGCCTCTTGTGCTACAAAATATTAATATTCCAAGAAGCTTTGCCCTTGGTTACAAGTGCTAATAGCCTAGAAGCTC
The DNA here is from genome assembly GCF_003984885.1 of Neopelma chrysocephalum. Taxonomy (NCBI): domain Eukaryota; kingdom Metazoa; phylum Chordata; class Aves; order Passeriformes; family Pipridae; genus Neopelma; species Neopelma chrysocephalum. The sequence continues at coordinate 2,552,370 of NW_020925659.1, read as the reverse complement.
AGTTTACAGTCCTGAGCAATTGCTAACTTATTTCTGTGTTACTTTTTTTTTGATGCTTCACAGGAACATAATAAAAGGGTTAATTTCTCCAATTCATTGGAGAGATATACACCAAGCTATTACAAAGAATTTGTATTTTGCCTTTCATTCATTGTCAGCTTCCACGTCAGATGATCCTTTAAAATTCACTTCTTGGAAAGTGATGATTGTAACATACTTTATCAAACTGCTTTTTCTCTCCTTGAATTATTAATTTTTATTATTTCCTTATAGGTGTGCTGGCTGTAATTCTTGAAATGAAGCCGGTTGATAATATTCATTTTCTAAGTTTCATTTCCACGTGTAATAGTCTACTTGAATTGCACCATAGCTAATTCTGGAACTTGCTTATCTTAGGGGAAGTATTCTGCCTTGGAGTACTGCGAAGTCATGCAGATAGTGCTCAAGATACTGTTTGCCAGTCTCTGATAACTGGAACGTTCATACGGGCAGTAACTGCTGGAAGCTGCAGTTAACAGTGACTCAGGCAAATTATTTTCCATTTACCTATGGCAAAGGCCTTTTCCTTTAAGAGAAGGACTAGCTTTGTCAGCTAGCAAGATTGCAAGGCTGTTTGGCAAATTAGTTGTGTTGACGGGGTTAACTAGTTTCTGTCAGCAACCTGGCCCTGCTGGAAATGAGAGTGGCCTTTCTATATCACTAAGAAGAAGTGAATAGAGAAAGAGCAGATTTTACTCCTATTCATCTGTCTCTTATGCCTTCTGTGGTAGATGGCAAGTATAATGGATACCTTGAGCTCTTTTAAGTCACTGGAAGAGCTTGGTGTTGCAAACAGTCACTAATCTCTTTTGACATTGAAATTGATTCAGATAATCACTATTAATCATGATCTAAACCAGCAACCAAGGGACTTTGGTTTAAAGCATCTGTTACGATATTGAAAAGCTTTGCTATGTTTTTGTTCTTTTCTTAAAGACAATTGGATATTTCATTAGATGTTAGTAATTAAAAGTATGTAAATTTACAGCTAAAATGGCCTTCATTTAATTGTGTATTTTGTATACTATAGGTTTGTATGCTAATGTGCACTAACATTTAATTGGATTTTTTTAAAAATTAAATTATCTGAAGTATCTCTGTCACAAAGCAAAAAGGTAAGCTAAGTGACACAATTTCTAAAATTAAGAACAAGCTAGTTCACTATGAAAAGGAAGTATTATTTGTAATTAATACATCAAATTAATCACTTTGTTATATTACCCTTTTAGATTTTAAAAGGAATTAAGTCTTTCACACTTCATTTTCATTTATATGTTGACAGAAGTTTTTTTTCTATTTCATTTTCCAACTGAATGAACTGGTCTTTGAATTCAAGTAATTGAAACATTAAAACAAAGAAAATATTGTTTTAACATCTGCAGAAAAAGCTACTGCTGTCAGGAGCTGGCTTAACATTTCCACAAGCTGCACACCCAAGTGTCCAGTTAATTAATTGCTTTTGACTATCTTTGGAACTTTAATAGCAACAATGTACTACTGAAATATTGTTTGAGTATAGTTTAAGATTGATAGCTTGTGGTAAATGTTATATTAAATATAATTAAAGCTGTAATATCCAAGTTTATTTCTCAAGTGAAAATGCATTTTTTACCAAACTTTGAGTTGGTGGTGAAGAAGGATGAAGAGAACTTAAACTTGCAGAAGGTGAAGGGCAGTACTTTAGGCTTAATGTTTAAATGACTCTCCTGTTTGTCTAGCTCTGCTATCTATGTTCTTGAAGTTTACTTTCAGATTTTTGTAAAAAGTGAGCCAAAGCCAGAGAAAAAGGCTTGCAGACCTATTCAACCACAGAGGGATGGGCAGGGTAATTTTTTTTTTTTTGCCAAAGCGTTGCTGATCAATCAATTTTTCATCACAGTTTGTTTGATGACAATTTTTTCCCATACTATGACTGTACAGTGAACGAAGTATAATGAAGTGGTGTTTCAGAGATATTCTTTATGAGGCTGATGTTAATTAATGCTTTCTTTTTCAGCCAATCTGCCTGTACCTACTATTGCTGCAATAGATGGAACTGCCTTAGGTGGTGGCCTAGAACTTGCATTAGCCTGTGATATACGGGTGGCAGGTAGGTCTGAATCCTGTTTTTAGAATATAGAATTATTAGTGTTACAGATGGCTTGACTAATCCTTCTGTTGGCAACAGTCTTATAAAACTTACTTTGTATTTGACATTGTTTATAACCCATTGTTTTAAAGGACTTAAGCAGAAACCTGTCTAAGTACTTGCTAATGTTTAATTTCAAACATCACTGATAGTTGGATTGGTTTTATTACATGTTTGTTTTATTCTTATGAGCCTCGTTTTATCAGTATTGCCAGAAGGGTTATGTAATTATTTCCATATTTTATTTATTCTTATGAATTTGAAGTGCTCTAGATGGAGATTTCATTTTATCTAAACAGGGTGCAGGCAAAAAGCAAAAGTGGCTAGTGAGAGTATTATTACACAAGAAATTAAATTACAAAAGTGACAGCAACACTTGAAAAGGGGCAACGTTAGCTAATAAGCCGTCAGAACTGTAAAGCCAATTGATGGAAAGTAAATGGAAACTTTGTCCTGAACTGTTGCCAGAAACTTAGGGTTTATAGAGCTATTTGACCTTATAGAATATTCTGTCACCTCAAGAATTCAAATAATCAGATACAGAATTCTACCCCATTTTAAGATGTTAAGCAATAGCAGCCTCTTTCTTTTAGTATTTTACATTTGGAAGCAAGTCTCTGTAATTGCTTACTTGCTATATGAAAACTAATAAGGTACAGAACTTGCCTTGATGGAAGTAGTTGGATCTTTTACTAACGGCAGATCAGTTGAATCTGTTTGAAGATTTTTATAAACAAATGCTTTTTAAAGTGATTTATTGTTCTTTTTCCAGGAAATGCAATAAATTAACAAACTTGTAGGTCATATATAATATTACATATTTTCTATAGATTTTTGTCTCCTATGGTTATGGTAAGAACTCCTTCACGTTCTGTTTTTTAGCCTCTTCTGCTAAAATGGGCCTGGTTGAAACGAAGTTGGCAATCATTCCAGGTGCAGGTATGACTGTTTTGCTTTTACTGCCGTGGATAACTAAATAACACTTTTAGTATTTTGAATTGCTGCTTATGAATTTCTACCTATTTTTATATTTCTATTAAGGATCATGTTTTCCAGCTTATTGCTGGTATTATTTAAAAAAAATTAATTAAAAGCTGTATTTCCCATTTTCAGGGAGGAGCACTTGCATATTATGTTTTTAAGCAAAGTCTTCAGTAACTAAGTCAATATTGAGTGATTCTGTAAATGACATGTGATGTCTTTATCTGAAGGCTGAATAGTTTTCTTAAGGGTCAGGTGAGAAAAAAACCTGTCAGTGTACAAAAGCAGTGATTTAAATAATGATCCACTTTTACATAACATTTGATACTTTAGAATTTGAATTCTGTTTTCATGCTGCTTTTAAATTGGTTGTAAAGAGTTTAAGAACTGAAAGTATACCTGTGAATAAATGTGATAGTATAGCTGTGAATTTTTTGAGATTTTTGGAGTCAAAGACCTCTTTTATATTTGGAAGGCCAGTTGAGTGTCTTTTCCTGGACTCAGGGTGAATGCAAGTTGTGTAATGAATAATGTCAGGGAGGTCTGTGTGTTATAAAACCTTTTGGTTTTATTTTGTGTATAAATCGTTTTGACTTGAATTAAGACATTTGCTGGTCTTGGAAAAGGGCAATAATTTAGAAAAAAGTGCATTCCTTTGACTTTTGGCCTTAATTTCTGGAAGTTCTAGAGAACTCTGTTTTGTTTCTTTGCTCCTGTTTTCTTTCTAATGGGTCAAACCTATTTTGAAAGCAGTATATCCAATTCTAACAGATGGCGTTGCAGGTTGTGTGGAAAGAACTGTAAAAAAAACCCCATAATGGGAGCACTGGTATGAAATTTGTGTATAAAACTATCCCATCCTCTGACTAGTCTGGACAATTATTGTACAATTTCAAATGCTCTATATTATGGTTATTGTTGAGATGTGATTTCAGTCAATACTTTCTGTGTTCTGAGCTACATTATACATAAGGAAAACAAGAGTTGTGATTGAAGACTGGTCTCTTTTCAGCAGTGGATAAAGACAATAATGCAGATGATTTTAAAGATGTGTTTCCTTGTAGTGATGTTGACTTGAAGTAACATGCCTTGACAATAAGTCCCAGTGAAGAAAAAACCAGAAGTTTATGTTGCTTACCTTCGTTGAAAATTTTTCCTCTTTCTCCTTCCACTCCATCATCTAAGAAATTCTACAGGACAGTGTTGGAGACATATGCTCCAATTCAAGAAAGTCAGGTCAAATTTCTCAGTATATGGAGAAAAAGTTGAAAACTATTCAACTTTTGTAGGTTGTCTTGTTTCCCTATCTTCAGTTAATTATAGATGTTTCAAACTTCTATGCTCTTACCTTAAAATGCTAGGTAACTGACTCACTGTGAGTTTCATTCAGAATGTTTTACTGCTATTCAAAGACTGAGGTTTGAAAAATCTTATTTTTTTTTTTCCTCATCCTAAAATAATGATTCTGGCATATGTCTTCAGCTCCTTGAAAATATGACAGATTTCGCCATGTTACAGTGCCTTTTAAACTTAAAACATTTTGGGGTATGTTCAAAGATGAATTTTTTTCCATATTCATGTCAGCCTTTCTTATGACTATTTTTACCGACTGCATTCGAGCTTATCACAGCCTTTTCCTGTTCAGCCTGTACTTGCACCAGTCCTATTCTGTTGAGCAATCAGAATGGTTCAGCCCTTTTAGTTCTTGTCATCTGAAGAGTAACTGATCATGCTTTTTGTCTTCAAGGTGAAGACAAAAGGTGAAGGAATTTTGCATATCTCATTTAGGTAGAGAAGCCAGATGTGCACACTTGAACCACGGGTTTCATGGGTTAGTGGAATATTTTCTTCCAGTGTTTACTTCAGGCTGCTCTGAGCCAAAACAACTGGGAAGTGGAGCTGAAAAGTGAGCTGGAGCCATTAAGAGGCCTCCATAGGTTTCTGCTGCCACGTAGCACACCTGAAACCTTCTGACAAACTGTGTTGCTTTTTTGAACTAGGTCCCTATACTATGGCAAACTACTGGGTTTATTCTGTTCTGTGAGCTGCCAGGATGTAAAAATTTTAACTTGGGTGATAATTAATATGGGTATTTGAGGCTATTTGCGAAACTTATTTATTTGGGGGAGGTCTGCTTTTTAAAGCCCTAGAAAGATACAATTGAAAAGCTGTGTTAGAAGAATATTACTAGAATAGTATTAAAATATAGATTCAGGACATATCAGCTATCGTATTTTGGACCTTGTTGTACGTTGTGTTTTATGCCATCCGATTTTGAAATGTGGTTATCAAAAGACCAAATGAGGTGCTGTCTAGTGACCAACCAGTTTTAACACAAATGACTTCACCTTGAATATTATGTGCAGTTTTGGTCACCACAATATAGGAATGTCATTAGGCTATTAGAGGGTGTCCAAAGGAGGGCAACAAAGATGGTGAAGGGCCTTGAGGGGAAGGCATGTGAGGAGCGGCTGAGGGCACTTGGTGTGTTCAGCTGGAGAAGAGGAGACTGAGGGGAGACCTCACTGCAGTTACAACTTCCCTGGGAGGGGAAGGGGAGGGGCAGGCACTGGTCTCTGCTCTGTGGTGACCAGAGACAGGACCCGAGGGAATGGCCTGGAATTGTGTCAGGGGAAGTGTAAGGTTGGATATTAGAAAGAGGTTCTTCCCCCAGAGGGTGGTTGGGCACTGAACAGGCTCCCCAGGGCAGTGGTCACAGCACCAAGCCTGACAGAGTTCAGGAACTGCTTGGACAACACTCCTGGGCACATGGTGTGACTCTTGGGGATGGTCCTGTGCAGGGGTAAGGGTTGGACTCAATGATCCTTGTGGGTCCCTTCCAACTCAGCATATTCTGTGATTCTGTGAAATATCCCAGGTGCAGGAAATTTTGTTTTCGAATAAGCACAGAAGTACTGCAACCTTCTAAAGGGTGAGTTTGAGCGGTGGTTGGCTGAATTGCAGTGAACCAAAATGAATCATTCCTTCTAAGTCTGCTGAGGGTCTCAACCAAGTAGACATTTATAGAGCATGCTGTATTGGTGATACTGTATTGGTGAGCAGGTTGAATCTCCTCAGAAAATTCATCCATGGCAGACAGTGTACATACAGTAGTTCACAGACCAGCTGTTCAGGTTGTGAGGGAGCAGGATTATTCTTATGCCTTCAGATATTTAAATCCAGTTCTCTCCACTATGGAAAAAAGCTTAACTGCCAGAATGTGAGCTAGAGAAAGTAGAAAATCTTTCTCTTTTTCCTCTTCCGTACATCCCCCCGCTGTCTAGTAAGGAAGTCAAGATTCGGAGAACTAGTGGAAGTGTGTAACAGAGAAAAAATTGCTTGGTAACTTGATGGTGGAAAAGTTACCTGAGAATGAATATTGATGATTTTTGTTTTCTTAAGAAAGTCTGCCAAACACTATATCTCCTTTTTTTATCAAGTTCCATCAAAGCTTTCTGTCCAGCCAGGCTGGTCTTCTTTCCCATTGACTCTTCTTTTGGCACATGGGGACAGCCTGCTCCTGTGCTTTTAGGATCTTCTTGAAGAATGTCCAGCCTTACTGAAAACCTTTGCCCTTCAGGACTGCCTCCCAAGGGACTCCGTCAACTAGTCTCCTAAACAGGCCAAAGTGTGCCTTTGGGAAGTCTGGGGTGGCAGTTCCACCAACCCACATCCTTACTGCCCCAAGAACTGAAAACTATAATTTCACGGTCACCTGTGCCCCACATGGCCTCTGACCCTCACATCATCCTTCTCTGTTCACAAACAGCAGTGAGGCACCTTGCCTCTTCGTTTATGTACCAACTGTGTCAGAAAATTATCTTCCACATAGTCCAGGAATCTCTTAGACTGTTTCTTCTCTGCTGTATTGTGCTTGAGAGTGTATATTTGTCTGTTCATCCCCTCTCTTCCTCAGTTTTCTTGCCTGTGAACTTGGTGCCTGTTAGCCCGTTGTGGTCTAATTTGTGGTTTAGAGGCTGCAAAAAAAAGACAGTCCCTAGAATTCTATTACAAGTAGGTGGCCAGATGAAGGGAAAATGTTATTGTCCTCAGATGAAAAAGTTTCAGCATGAACTAACCTATTCTTGGGCATGAAAGAAAGAGCACAGGAGGGAGGTGCCATGCATGTCTTGGCTGTGGATAATGTTTCAATCAGAATACTCATCTCACTGGATAGCAATGAGTTTGTATGAGACAGGATTTAATGAGAAACCAGACTTCATTAGCTTTGCATTTTAAGGCGATGCTTGTTATCTGTCAGAGTAACTTTTCTCAACCCTGTTCATCGCTAAAAGGAGTTATTATTTTTTCATCTCTTAGTCAAAAAGCTGTTTAAACAAGTTATTTTCTGTGTAATTCTGTGTCTGTATGGAACTCAGTGTAGGAAGAGTCTTTTTTGCACAAAAAAAAAAGTATTCCTTTTCTTTGTTGTTATTTCCCAAACTGAAGTAAAAAGAAAGCAAACATCTGTCATTAATTGAATATAGTTTCTGGTGTCTCTCAACTTGCAAAGGAAGTGTTTCTCAGTGACAAGTTTCTCCTTAGCCAAAAATTGTCTTTTGGAGCATTAGTTTGTTGAAGTCCTTTGTTTTTCTGCTTTGTAAGTTTTTAAAACTGTCTCCATCCATGATGTATTTCTGTTGTTTATCTCTAGATTTTCACAATGGATGTCATGCTAAGTCTGCAATTGATAGATGATGCCTTGCTGGCAGATCTGCTTTTATTTGTTTGTATCTTATTTATGTACCATTCAGTAATAGATTTGTGGTGAAGAGACAAAAATGCTTGTAAACTATATACTTAAACTTTCTACTCTGTTAACAGAGTGAGGATATTAGTTGGACAGGGGAAAGTATTCTGTGATAACAAGAAGTGGGAAAGACAGGTATATATATAAAAAATAATTTGTGTTTCCTTTATGCAGTTTATTTCTGTGGAATTGTCACCTGTAAGGTAAAGGTATTGGTATAAATCCACAGTTATGTTTTCACCAAAAAAAACCCACCCCAAACCAGAATAAAATAATAGAACTTCATTGAAATTAATACACTTGTGTCAGCAGATAAGTTGACCCTACTGGATAAAAACTGTAGCTACTGGCCTGCATTTGTATAGCTGTCACTGCTTTTTTCTATTTGTTTTGTTTATGAAAGCATTTTGATTAGCAAGGCTTAGTTGAATTCATCATCATTTTGCCTTTGTTCTTCTATGCTCCTCCCAAAAATCCAACTACTTAATTACCAGTCTTCCACTCTTTACTATTAAAATAAAAACCCAGCACACAATCCCTGGGATCATGTTTTCCTTGATAGTGTTCAGTTTAAAAGCATTTTTTATGAAGAAGACTTTAAAAAAAAAAAAAGGGAAAGAAAGAAAACACAACTCTGTTAACACTCTAAGAAAGTCTTTGTAAATAAGCTGTATCTTCTTTCTGCATCTTAAAGTTGCATTGAAACCTTTTTTCCAAAGGTGAAACTGAAGCTTCATGCCATAACAGACTGGACTGATTTTGTCATTAAAATGTAGAACAAGGGAGAGATGGAATGAAAGCATTTCTGTGTTCTCCTCTTTCCAGTTTGGTAACAGTATAATTTTGACTGTTTTTCTAAACTTTAACTTGCATTTGGGGAAATTATAGTACTTGTGGATTGTAAGATTATAAGCAAGAATGCTGAAATATTAGTTTTCTTTGCACAGGAAGAAAATAAGTGTAAAAATGAAATCTAGATTTATGTAATCATAGTGTATTTTCCTTATCTCTGAAAGTATTAATTCTTGACTTTAAAAACAACCTTGTGGTCTCTGTTGCAGTATTTATTTTAAAGTTGAAAAAAATTTTCTGTTTTGGATGATAAAGATGTCAAGGGAATTCCCAGACGTGAAAAACTCACACAGAATGTGATCTTGCTAACAGCAGTCATTGTCCAATTCGGGCAAGTGTAAAGGTTAAACTTAATGTCAGACATTTCAAGTTGAAATCTGATGCGCATTACAATAGATTGATAGGATATTCTTTAGATTTCTATACTTCACTTTCAAGAGGAATAGGAATAATTGCATTTGACAAATACTGAAAAAATTCCAATTTGTGGTAGTGTCTGAGGTAGGACTTAAAGGCTTCTGTATATTTAGTGTAGTTTTTCTGCATGTAGGTGCTACATGACAGTACATCATTACAGGGAGACTTAGAAAAATCTGATTATTTTGTATAACCTTATATATCTTACTTGGGTAATCCTGTACCTGTCTGATCTGTCTTTATTCCTACCCTCACTAGCCTAGTCTTTTCTTCTCTACTTTTTTCATATAGTCTCCTGAGTTCTTACATAGACTGCTTTTTTTTGCATTAGATAAGGACACCTGTGTAAGAGTCTTACATTTTTAAAGTTCAGCTGACTGACTGATTGGGAAAAAAACCCTAAAGGGAAAAGTAAACCTTGAGTTTGCTTCTTCTTTGTTTCTGTTAGTCCATAAAGTCTCTTGTGACTTCTATTACTTCTTCTGTTTCCTTATCTCAGGCTTTTGTCAGAGTTTTAGTATTGTAAAGTTTACAAATTAAATACTAGTACAAGACAAGCTTCTGAATCAACATCTTCAGCATCTCATCAATACTGTGCTTAAAAATTTATTTACTGTGGAAAACCAAAGCATATGCATTTTCTTCTTTTTGACTTACAATTAAGAAAAACTTTTAATTTTTCTTTTTTCACTGTGGTCTAACAGTGACTGTTGAGCATTTAATAATCCTATTAAGATTTGATACAGTAAAACCCCTGAATTAGTTCTCCAAGAATGTTTATCTGTTTTTCTTCAGTCATCTGAGGTCTAGATAGCTCTAGTTGCATTTTCATATTTTTTAATGTTTATTTTATGAGTTGTGTTAAATAAATGTCCTGAAATAAGAAATTGCTAATAGCGTAGAAAACAGATGTCTTAACATCCACTTTTCCCTCAAAGTAATTAAACACAATGTATAGAATGTTTTTAGAGGAGAGTAAATTGGTTCTGCTTCTGTAAGTTGAGGAGAATTGTGGTTCTTACAGTTTCCTTTTCTTAAATAAGAATTAGCTGATTTTCATCAAGTGACTCATTTTCCCCCAGGCTTTGTGATCAGTTGTAATGGCAATGATGTTGAGGCAAAACTGCAAAGTGTCTTGCAATACTAACACTGCAAAAGCTCCATATATAAACCTAATGTTTTGCAAATTTTGTATACAAAGTTATTTGATCTCTGTAAATAGAATATTTTACAAGTGGTAGCAACATACAGCAGAAGGGGAGATGCTGGAACTGTGTCATCAGAACTGCCCCCGGTATCTGCATGAAGCAGGTATCTCCAATACTTACCTTTACAGAGTGATCCTCAGAACAATCTGTACTTTTCCCTTTGCGTTTTAGCCGTAGAACACTTTCCAAATCCATATTAAAAACACAGCTAGTACTTCCTGCAGAAAAAGGAGGTATCCAAGGCTGTCCTGAGTGTCCCAAGTGACTGCAATTGTGTAGAGTGATATTTGAAATGTCAAGTTCAGCGTAAGAAATTGACCTCTTCTGACATTCTAGTTTATTCTGCCAGCAGAGATGGCAGAACGTCTCTTCCTGACCTAAATTTGGAGCTGTTATGTTGATAAATCAGAATTAACAGTCAAATGTTTGAAAAAGTTCAATATCATAAGTGTCAGCACTGCATCTCCAACGTCCTGTGTCTAGTTAGTCCCCTGATGCTGCTGAGGAGGGAGGAAGTAAAACAAGGACAAAAGAGAGACCCAGAAGCCAAGCTGAGCATTAGAGGAAGTGTAAGAGCACTGGATCTTGGAAAGCAAAGCATAGAAGTTCTGAGGTTAGTAAAATACACCAATGGAGAAAGCAAACCATAGCAACAGACAATGGTTGAATGTTCTTTGGACCTTTGTCATGTCTTGAGGGAATAAAAACATTGCTGTTTATATCAAGATTGAATTTTGGAATAATGTTTTTATTAAAATTCATTCTTACAACCTGAGATGTTATCAGTTCCTTTCCTCATTATTATAGGTGTATGAGAGTGCTTTCATGAGTTTGAAAATTATTTTGTGAGATTGATAGATTGCTCAATTTTGAATGGCAGCCAGAAAAATGAAAAGAATGCAACAAATTATTTGCTTTTCTCAATCCTACTAAAATAATGCAGATTTAAGCCCTGTTAAGGTGCTATTTCAGTGAACACGGGTATCACATTTGTATCTTTTCCAGACCATTTCTGTGCTGTTGGTAACTAAGGAGTGAAGGTTTAAAAGGAAAGCAAACAGAAACTTTTTGGAGCTTTTGCAGCTTGATTTTTCTTACTACAAATATAGAATAGTATGACACTGAATGAAATTATGGTTTAGGCAGTCTGTAACAATATCAATGGAATTCACAGTAGGTTTCATAGCACAGGTGCAAAGGAGGTTATATTCGCTTGGGGTGCTCAAGTTAAGAGGGCATGGAGAGAATAAAGTAAACGAATAAAAGAATGATCTAAAACACTGCTAGGTAAGAACCCTTTATTTTTTCAAAGCTAGTTAGAAAAATAAAAGAATCTCTATACACACTTACCTGCTCAGGTGAATGAGTTTTGTATTCACTTGTAAGGATCAATCATGAATACCTTTGATGATATGATTTCCCCCCTTGCACAGTTTGGAACTAGTTTTAAAAGTTGTACAAAGCCTAATGTACTTTGTACAAGACCACCCTTGTGACCCCCAAATGTGTCCTGAACACAGGATCCATCTCAGGCTCTGTTGTTCCCTGAAAATCCTAATAAAAACTTCTAATTGCACACTTTTGTGTGAAGTTTTTGTATTATTTCTTTCCATATCTCATTACTGAGCTTATGTGGGAACAAAAGGAAGACCAAGTAAAAATAGCTGATGTTTCTGGGGAAAAGTGGGACATGATGAAAATAAAAATTTGCAGCATATGAAAAATACAATTGCATTAAATTTTCTTTTAAGAATTGGCTTACTGAAGGTTGTTTGGTTTTTTTGTTTGTTTGTTTGTTAAGTCAAAAGAACTGCATTTTGGAAAAATTAGAACTGCGTTTTAGACAAATTAAACTAAGTATCTACTGACTTGTCTTAAACTCTCCTGTTGGACTAAACAAAAATACTGAGCTTCAGAGTTCTAGGCTCAGCTTCTTCCACAGTCAGCATCTCTGAATTTTGTTGTTCTGTAACTTTTCTGATTACCTTTCCATGTTTGTCTATTATAGAGACTCATTGCTACTTCAGCTCATTGTCAGAGATTAAATATTGTCTCAATAATTTCCTTTTTTTCCTGTAGCTTCACTCATGCACTCTATTTGACAAACTAATGAAGCTTTTTCTCTATTATTCCTGTCTCTACAGTAGCACAAGTGGTAAGGAAAAAGAACTCCTTAGGAGTTTTAGGACACACAGAGAAAATAGGCAGGTGAAGTAGAGAAAATTATTAACCTTAAAGAGTCAATGATGAATGAAGATGAAAATGCATAAGTCAGTCAGTCTGTGTTGGGAACTTGTTTTCTAATTCCTTGAGATGGTGAGGGAAAAATCTAATTTTATTTCTCAGTGACAGAATCAAGCAGAAATATGTCATTACCAAACTCAGTATGTGTGCATGAAAAACATACCAGGGCAATTGAATACAGCAAAATAAAAGGAGTAAAGAAGATTATTCATACAGTCTAGGCAATTTTGGAAGTCTTAGTGGCTGTCCTGTCTCTCTGCATTGACAGCTCAAGAAACATAGACTCCTTATTTTAGTTCCTGATTTGTCACTAAATGAGATGTGTAAAAAGGGTGATGAAAATACTCCTTGTAGTGTTAAGAAGCTTGTTAATCTGTGCAGTGATAGACACAATTTAGTACAAGATGGTGAAGATGAGACATTGTATGTTATGTAGCTGATCATATTACACATCACTTAGTAGTTCCCAATAGTTCTGTAGAAGTGATGACCAAATGTGTTTTTCAGTTATGAGATAAAAAGTGTGTTTGGGAGACCCACATGATTCTCACAGGTGAGATAAGCAACGTCCATATGTGAGAATCAAACAGCCCATAAGCCACCCTTTAAGTTTAAAGTGACTCAGCCTCTGTGATGTGTCTCCCATCCCTGCCCTTTGTGAAGTCTGCAGCTGACAACATGTAGTTATGATACTGCCATAGCCTGTACAAGTAGTTGGGATGGAGTCGACAAAGAGATTGGGCATAGAAGCAAAGACAGAAGGTGTAGGAGATAAAAAGGAGAAAAAAAAATGCATCCTGATCAGGAGGTTACTGGCAGAGAAACAAGAGAGGTTGGAGATGCAAACATGAGGACTTAATAAGTTTTAATAACTGAGGAGAAAGAAATAAGATGCTGAAATTTTCTTATTGATTCTCTTGAGGAAATTCTTTATTAAGATTAAAATAATTAGTATGGGTTTAAGAAACATAACCATGTAGCTAGCTTTTTAGTCTGTTCAGGTTTTTTTCCTAGATACTCCCACAGCATTTTTGAAATTTTAAATGATGAGTATGTCCTTCCAAAACTTAGTCACAGGTCTCCATGTCATTATTTGCTCAAAATTTCCATTGACATCAGTGTTTGCCACAGTAAAGCCTACAAAATCTATGATCATCCTCTAGAACTTCTTTTTTTTTTTTCAGTAGTTGTGAATCCAGAGGGAATCTGGAGGATAAAAGAAACCCCAGAAACTTTGAGGCAATTAAATAAGCCATTGTGCAAGTGACCCTCAACTGCTCACAGCACACAGGGAAGAGTTGCAGTTTTGTCATTGGCAAGTGTTAGTAAAGACTTGTGTAAGCAGGGATTGCTGGGTGAAACTAATTGCGTTGCACCACTTATGTCATGTTCCAGTCTGACTTATGAAAGAATGTTCTGGGATTTTTACGGGTGCTGTAATAGTTTTCTTATAGCATTTCAGTTTACCTTCTGCACTTTGCTGGATTAATGAATGGAAAGCAATTCACAGAAGGCAACAGGCTTTGGAAAGATGAAAAGAAGATGAAATGTCTTCTGCTGTGTGTTGTTATTAAAATTCCCCTCTTCAAAATCTCTTCATCTCAATATAGATGTTTCTGGGGGAGAAGGACTGGGAGTGGGGATCTGGTGGACCAGCTGGAGTGTATAAATGGGGGCTAGTATAGACGCAACAATACTTGCTAAGTTCCTAAAAATTATGTCGACAGCTGTTGAGCTCATCCATACTCAGTGTGTTTTTTGAAGAGAAGCCAAGGAATTTTTAATCAAGGAAGATTACTGAGCAGATTACTGTGTGCTTAAAAATAGACTTACTTATATTAGTAAAACTCTTTGTTTAAGCCTGAAGTGTTACATTTTTCACTGAAAATGCAAGAGCTGTTTTGATTTAAAACAGTTTTAAATTATTATGAATGAAATGGAAAGAGATAATGGGATGGAAAGAGGATAATGTTTATTCTGTCTAATCGGAATTTTGTATGGGAATGTCAGTATGAGTAATTGAAGTGCATTTTAACTTTAAAAATTAATGTATGTCAGACTGGCATTTTGGGGGGGAGGGCAAGGTTTTCAGTGACCTGTTAGGTTGGAAAATGTCTGATTTAAAGAAAATTCTTTATGGAATGTTTTTGTGTGAAGTTATTTTGGTAATCTGCTCTCATAGGACCAATTGCTAGTCTTTTCCCACACTAATGAAACTAGGTCACTAGTTTTTGGCGCTCATCCAAGTTGTGAGATTTATTTGGTGTTCAGGCACACTGTCTAGAAATAGTGATGCAATGTCAGCAAGGCCACTTTTCATTTCATGAACATAATTTTCAGTGCCCTGGAATTAATTTATTCACTGACCTGTTAATAACTGCAATCTGTCACTGGCTTAACAGAGGCTGAGGAAGTATCTGGAAATAGTCATGGTCACCCTACCAGGTGATTAGTTATAGGATATCTGTTCAATGCAACATTTTTTGGTTTTAATCATGTAGAAGAGTCTGACTGTTAATGAAAACAAAGCAACAACTTAATCAAAAGGAAAATACGGGTAATAAGTAACTACTGGAGAGAGATAACTGATTGAAGTGGTGGTTTTACACCACATTATACAGTACTATACCTGACAACCATGCTGGTTACCTTTGAAACAGTACAGGAATTCAACATGTGTAGATGATGCATAATTGTTTGAAAAAACACATTATGATATTGCTGTCATGCTTGCTAAATAAAAGGAAGATTAGCAATTTGAATTTACTGGTGTTTCAGTTTTATTCTTGTCCCCACCCCCAAAGTGTTTCTGTTGAAATTAGAATTGTCTTTTGCCACAAGCATGGCAGGCAGTCACTCATGGCTGTAGTTTGTCCTTGATACCAAAATAGCTGTTAGCTCTTTTCTACTTTGCATGGGCCAGAGCCCTGGAAAGTCAAGCTTGCTGCTGCCATTGAGGGAAGAGGGTTCAATGGTCATAAAACAGTTGTTACTGTGCAGTGACACAGCTGGCTGTTCCTAGCAATGCTGCTGGTAACTTCAGTTTTTCTGTTTCTGCAGTAGAGAATCATTAAACATAGCTTTAAAGGGATATCCCTCTGTGTGTGCATCCTAGCTCTGAGCCTTTTGCCTTACTTTAGATCTGAATATTTCTCCTGTTCCTCATTTAGTATTCCCCATGGTACAAGCTGCACAGCATCCTGGCCCTTAATCCACTATCTTGAAAAATTAAATTTTGCCTATAGCAATAAGCTGGCTCTGATTAAAGTATCAGGCATCATCACTGCATGTAGTAAACCCTACTCTTGGGTATATACGAGGAAAGGATTTTCTAGACTTGTACAAAACTGATCTTTGGTCACAGATTAAAGCTTAATAATGAGAAGGGGGTGGGGGTTGTTGTTGTTTGTTGGTTTTGAGGTTTTTTGGAGTCTAATTTAAGACAGCTCTGGAGCTTCTGAGCAAGGGTACTTCATGTTTTATTAGAGATATTAAAATTTCTGATGGAACTTTCAGCAGGGAACTTTCAGCAGAACTGTATAGATCAACGATAGCTGATCTGCTATCACTGCCTTTGCAATCACAGAAAGAATTGGTACTTTTTTGGTCTCAGGGTTCATGATCAGTAGTGTTTTTCTCGAAGCTTTGGTTTCAGACAGCTTGAGGCCTGAACTTGCATGGCTGAGCAATGATAGTTGAAAACATGTCCCTTCTTCATAGTGCCTTGGAAAGTTGGTGTAAGTGAATGGCAGCTTTTATTTCTAATCTGGTTTTCTGTGAGTCTTGCGTAAATGTCTAGCAGCATTTGGGGGTGGAAAACACTGAAATCTTTTTTAAGTGGACATTGAAACAGAGTATCTTTAAATATTCCAACTTTATGCAGTGTAGCTGAACCCTTCAGAGGGCCCAAACACTTATTTTGAATGAATTGCATGTCCCTAAAAGTATCATCCTACACCTCTTTAGTGCTAGAAGAGAATTTATGAAATCCAATGTGAAGGTTAGTTGGGTTTTTTTTCTTTAATAAGAAATGGATTTTTTTAATTGAAGAAGGACAAAAGAGGACAAAAAATAGCAGCTTTCTCATTGACTGTTGCTAAAACCAGTATTTTCAATGGAGACTTTACATACAAAGGGCTGTAGCTACTGCATAGTCCTCTGTTTTGTGCTATTTATCTTATCAGACTGCTAACTATATCATTCCCCTGCATGGAACAAGGAAAGGTCTGGCTGTTTTGCATAATATCCAGTCTTTCAGTGTATGGAATGCTAGCAAATTCTGATGACTTGGCCTAATTCATCTTTTGATGTCTCCTTTGTTTTCAGATTCTTTCAAGTGACACAGTAAATTAAGTGTTCTCTATTCACTGCATCTGCTGACTGTCTCCCAAAGTCTTTGTCATAAAAAAGAGAGTAAAAACAAAGTAAATTATCAGTGAGTCATTTTCTAATGTGATAAAACATAAAACCAAGACTGGGGGTGAACAATGTAAAACAACATTCTGATCTAGTAAATCACAATAGAAGCAGGACGTACTTACTTGGTTTTTCATGCCATTTTCAAACCAAATGAAAATGATTTGGATTCATGTTCCAGTGTTTCAGACATGTGAGTCTTTTTGTTTAAAACATATTATTGAAGTAAATTTTTGTTGTATTCATTTTTCAATTACTTTTAGGGATATTCCTTTAATCGTTTATAATGTTCTTATACTATTATATTATTAGTGCATAGTGTGATCATGATTCAGGTTTTTGTTTTGGGGCATGAGGTTGTCCCACTTTTGTGTTTCAGCATGACATTAGGAAATGTGTTAATGTTTGGTGACTTTCTAAACCTACAGTTGTTTTGAAACATTGAAACTGGGCTGTTTGGAAAATCCCTCAGCCTGACTCACTAGTTCACCTGTATTGTAAGATGCATAAAATAGAGCAGTTTAATCATCTAAACATTCATGTGAATGCTGTTCTTGAAAATGTCAGTGTACAAGGCTTCACTGGTTGTTTTGTGGTTTTTTTTTGTCATTACTGTGACAGGCTCTTTTTTTCATTTTGCTGAGCTTGGCATCTGCTAATTGACTGTTTCAAATGCATTTCTGCAACACTTTTTCCAAAGGTTTGCGTTTACCAAGAACTTAAGCTAAGTGCAGTTTTCATCTTCTGTCATTAAATCACTTCTTTCGCCTGTTTTTACTGGGGAAAGTTCTTAGGAAAATATCTCTCTTGGCTCTCTGTTTTCTTGTAAAGAGTCAGCAGGTGATACTTCTCCCAACAGAGCTAGAATAAAAGTAGGTCTTGTAGAAAGCAGCGGAACGAGAACCAGTTAAAAATGTTGAAATTGTTCATAGATTTGACCATTTTACATGTGGAAATTTTCACTGTATACTATAGGATTTTAATGTTGTAAGTCTCACCTTCAAAATCATCAAGCCATTCTCAGGTGCCATAATCTCAAATACATCCAAAATTTCAGTGAATTCATGTCTGGTAAAGAGAAGGGAAAAAATAACTTCTTCTAGCATATATGAAGGAGTGAGGTGCTAGGTGAATATTAGCTGAGTCAGAAGAAAAATTTTTGTGGGAAATTCACCTTGAATCCCAGACTACCCCATCATTTTTCTCATAGCAATAAACATGGGAGCAGTTGTCCTCTTAGAAAAGATCAGAGAAGGGTAGCTACTTTAATTGCAAAGCTCATGTTTTCAGTATAATTCCTACCACTCTCTTTCTGGAAGAGTCTGAGAGTGCTACCACACCTGGATTCAAATATAGGCAAGTTTAAGTTAAAGCTTCTCTCTGTGTACCCTGGGAAGTGGCAGGACAATTTTGAATTCAGACATCCAGTAAGTAGGTATTCATCTTAAACATCAGAACAAAGGCACACAGTAGCAGAAAGACACAGGTGCTCCTGAATTTTCATACTTTGAAGCAGAAGCCAACCTTTCTCTTAAGCCTCAAAGGCTGTCATTGCCAGCAGAAGATAGCATGTGGAATTCAGTTCCCTAAACATGCTGTCCTGTGCCCTGGGGTTTCTGGCTGGGGGTCTGGTTACTTCTGTGGTCTTGCTTTCAGTGCAGGAGCTGTACATACCCTGTGATGTCAAAAAGTGCTTTTCATAATTAGGTGTGGTAAGTTTAATCCCACGTGCACAAGGTTTTAAGGGCAGTTTTTGTGAAATACAGAACATAAGAACATAGTGCTGTAGCCATGCTATGGTTTTACATTCTTTTAGGTGGATGTGTCTGGTTTTCAGGTTTTTTTTGTTGTTGTTGCTTTGGGTTTTTTTTTGTGTGTTTTTGTTGTTGTTGTTGTTGGTTTTTGTTTGTTTTTCTTTTTTTGTTTGTTTGTTTTTGTTTTGGGGGGGGTTTGTTTTGTTTTTTTTACTTTGAAGGGACAGGCAATTTACAAATATATGCATGTAATTTGTGCTGGTAACACACTCAGGCAGATGCAACAACTGTGAACAAATGTAGCAAATTATTATGTGTCCATTTGCAGATGGACAGATACGAAAACTTTGCAGATTGTCCTAGCAATATGAAATACTGTGAATGAAAGGTACAGAGGTGCAACATAGCTCTGTTCATAGCCATCATAAATATGCCAATAAAATCTAAGAGGGAAAAGTGTGCTTCAGAATGAATATTTAGTGAGTGAAAGTTGCATGGCCTTAGCCAGTCATTTACATTGAATTTTTATATATAAAAGCTCATATAAAAAGTTGTAGCAACTCTTTAGTAAGTAATAGGCCATAAAAAACAGAGTAAATGCTCATATTTTTATTCTTTTGTTTCCCAGTTCAGTCCTCATTTTACAGAAGATTTTAAAAAAGTCAAAAAGATTTTATACAGAATTGACTGCTGTCAGTATGGAAGAGAAATGTGACAATTTGAAGACCAAATGCTCTCTGCCATAATAATTCTGCCTGAAACTTAGCTGGTAGCTATTGATCTTATATTGAAATTCCTGAAGTTTGTCAGTAGATTCATGTACTAATTGTCATGTGTTTGACAAGCAAGGCAATATGTAAAGTTCTTTAGACTGAGGAAATTAATAGACAGTTTTAATCCAAGTGTACTGGGCTGTCACTTCCTACAGGACTGGACCTGTAGTAGTGAAAGATTTCTTACTGCTTCTCTGAGATTTGCTACTAGAGGCAGAAACAGTGTCTGAATTTTGATATTTTAGTTGTTCATAAAGATGTTATACCTAGCCAGCTTTTTATAACTACTACAGATGATCAAAAGTCTTCATGCTAAACACTTTAGAAGTGGCAGCTATCTTTTTGAATATCCATCTCTTCCACAGAATAGGAGGTCACCCAGGTCACCATAGCACTGTTACCATTAAAAAACTTTATTTTCTTCAATCTTTAAGTGAGAAATAAGAGAGGAAGAAAAACACTGGAAGTACATCTACATAGGAAGCAGCTATTGAACTTGCTCATTGTTCATATGGAAAAAAATAAGCCCCTGTGAATTAAGAAGCACTTAATGCAGTCTTGGAAGTGTCAAAGGTCCAAATAGTGGAATAGGCTTATATGTTGGCATTTCTGAGCTCTGCACGCTTCTCCATTCTAAAATGAGTTAAACCTCAGATAAAGTGTTTCCATGTTCTGTAAAAGATGTGTCCTAAATTAGGGTATGGAGTGTAATATATTGTAGCTACAGATTTTCTGATACTCTTGAACTCCCTGCAATTCGTATATAATATCTCAAGGCAAGACTTTTGTTCCAGATGAGAGAACTCTACTCCTTACTTTGGCCTTTACTAAAAGTTTATCTTTACAATACCTTTTTTATTTGAAACCTGAATTTAGTTTGGTATGGTTGAATGTCTGCAAAGACAACATTTTATATGTTTTTCTAATCCTAGAGAAGAGGTGATTATACATAATGGAACCAATGAGAGTCACAAAAATTCTCTATCATAGTTTGCTTTGGAAAAAACTCACCCCAACACCCCTCAAAAAAAAAGCACCCCTCACCCCAATCCCCAAAATTTATTCCTCTGGGAAATAAGTGTTTGTTTAAAAATCATGGGAAAACACATTAAAAAAAAATCAGTGAAAGCTGTGTTTTGCATTTCTTGTTCTGGTGGGCAGAATAAAGTAATTGTTAGACTGTTATCTATTTCAGGATTGTCAGATGCCATACAGTTTAGGAGGTTTGTATAGATGTCTGTTTCCTCATCCTGTCATCCAGGAGCTAGCTACTGCATTAGAAAAGTCTTGTCCTGAGAATTCCTTGGTTTGGAGATGGCCTTGGTGTTCACCAGAGGTCCCTTCCAACTTAGCATTCAGTGATTCTGTGATTTTTATCAGTTGCATGAAGTATCAAAAGACAGTGAAAAACATATTTTGTTCTTTGGGTTTCTTTTTAACTTCTCAGAACCAGGGTAAAGTGACCATGTTTTAGGCACAAGTACTAGCACAACATAGAGAAATATGTTAAATGTGTATGTGAGTCCAAATCTGGTTTGTTTTTTTTCCTTCCCCCTGCATAGAAAAGGGAAGTAGTACTTCACAGTGGTAAGGTATGATCTGTCAATGGAAAAATTGTCAAATTTCCTGAAAGCACTGTTCATAGAACAAAGTCTTATCGCAGTCCCCTGCTATTTTTCTGATTTGTTACCTTTTACATTCTCTCGTTTCCTGATGTTATAGGACTTCATATTATCGCCTCTGACAAAAACCTCTTCTTCACAGGTTTCATTAAATATATGGTTTGTAGTTTAGCTTTAAAAGAGAGATGTTTTTACACAAGGGTGTTTTGTGATTTCTACCTTCTTTCTTCTCTTGTGTGGTGTGGGCAGTAAACTCACTTTTGTAGGCTTGGTGCAGAACTTTAGTTGTACTCCTGCTTGACCAAGGGTGAGGTATGTAAGGTGTGCAGTTACTGCCTTAGTGCCAAAGGGAGTTTGCCTTAGGCTGTCACGTCAGGAAGCCAACTGGAGTAACTTAAAGGAAAATGGAGTTATCCTTAAAAATAAATGTAGAATAGTGAAGTAATAGTACTGCCGTACTTCAGGTTGAGAGGAATTTGACTGTTTAGCTGGAGATCTTTTCCATGCTCTCAAAGTAAAATATGTTCTGAGGTTATCTTAAAAGTGTCTGTATCTTATTGAAAATGGGGTTATTGTGAACAGTCACATTTTGAGAACAGGGCATCTGTGAGGGACAGTGATTCTTGGCCCAGAGGGTGGCAGGACAGAAGATATAAAAAGAACGAGGAGTCACCCTAGTGCAGTACCTTAGCCAATTCAGATTTGAGTGTGTGTCAGGATCTAGATGTAGGGATCAAATTGATCTAGTAGTTAATTTCAAAGTGTATCACCAAACTGTAGAGAGACTTATGTTATGCTGAGAGGCATTCTAGAATTGGTTGTGAATTTCTAGAGTCATAGCTTTCGTGTCTGGCTGAAGAAGCATTTATCTGAACTGAACATTAGTATACTCTAACATGTCTGATGTCACTGACTGAGTTGCCTTGGGGTCTTTGTTCCAGGTTTTACCGGGTCATGTTGTGTTGTTTATTCTAAGTTTTGTTCCTAATTAGGACCAAGCAGTGAGTAGGAATCTTTCTTTCAGCATGTGGCTTGTGTCTCTACAGATGCAAAGAATATACAGAATGATCTTAACTAAAAGGTTATCTTTTGAAAATAATATTGAGAGAATTGCTTCACTTTGAGATGCAGGGAAAAAAAGGAGCTTTTTTTGTTTGTTTGTTTTATTTGTTTATTCTTGTAGAGGATGTAGTTCACCTGTTGCAAAGTTTTTGTCGTTCTCTGAAGGAGCCATTGATAGAGGTAAAGTTCTGCATTGGCTGAGGAATTGAAACTGAAGTCCATCCAGAATGCCTAAGTAAATGCATATAAAAACCCCCACAACCAATATAATTGTAACATTTTCTTTGCTTAAAGGAGTTGTGATCTCTTATTTATATTTAGATAGTCTAGTTCTGTCAGGAACAGTATCACTTTTAGGCACTTACATGAACATATCAATAAGCACTTAGCTTAGGGGAAGTGCATTTTCAAAATCATGGATCCATCATTTCTCCATTTGATTATGTGGATTTTTTTTTCTCACAGAGAGAAATGAATGCTTATTAATATAATGAGTATTTCCAGTATTCCTGTAACATCATTATTGGCTCACAGGTTTATGGAAGGATAAATGTAGATAGTATTTTACAGGGAATCTTTAGTGCACAGCTGAATAGATTGTAAAGTTACACTTATAATATATTTTTAGTAGAATAGATAATACAATCATAAGACCAAGTGTAGAGTTTGATTGGCTGACCAAACATGACTTTTGACATTTATTGAAACAGAGGTCTGACAGTTTCCTCAGTTGTGTACATCATCTTTACTGCCTCTTTACTGATGTTGATTTTTCTGCTTGTAACTTCCCTTATATATAAATCTCCCTTATATATTAAATCTCTTATATTTAGAGATTTATGCAGGTGAATGTAATATCTTTGAAGAATTTCAGCCATGAGAAGTCAGCTTTAGCAAAGTATAATAACGTAGTTATTTTGTGTTAAATAGCTTATGAAAACTGTTGTTGTGAAAAGTATTGTTAGATAATATGTAAATTTTTTAAAATAAAACGTGTTACTGATTTATTTTTGTTTTTCAGATATGTGTGAAGTATAGTGTGAGTAGGGATTTTTTTTTGCCTATTGCAAATATAACTCCAGACTAATCTGCACTACTGCAGAAGTGAGATATTGGAACATAAACTATTCACAGTGTAGCTCATTGATTTTTGAGTGTCTGATTAAAGTAAATTACATCAATCACTGGGGTGGCAATGTAGAAATATGGAAGTGGTGTAATAGTAGTAATCATTTCCATAATGAAAAAGTCAGCTTTAAGAATGTGTGTAGGAGGAAAATGTTTTCCAAGAACTAGCTGCATTTGAATATCATGTCATCTAAATAGAATACACCTCCATATGACTGATGTTTTCATTTTTAGTAATCATTGACATTCTTTGTCAGAAGTTGCTTTTGATTCCACCTCTTGAACATTGGCCTGCTAAGTTTTATTTCTATACACAAAAAAAATTTAAAAATAATATGCCTTATTCTGATTTTATTTGCATCCTATGAGAAGTCAAATATTGTCAGCACTTGTTTGTTAGTTATTGCCATGGTCAATCTGGAAATTATCTCTATGTCATCTTTCACTGTGATATACTAGGTTCTTTTAATGGTAAAAAGGGCTGATTTGCACATTTCTTAGTCTCATAATCAAGTATTTGGCTGATAAAGTCAAACCTTTAAAATTGCCTACCTTTAAACACAACCAGAATTAAGAAAGGTACTTGCTTCAACAAAATAATTTTCTTAAGGTGTTAGGAAGATCTTTTTTAAATTACTGATTTAATTTTATTAAGGACTCAGACTACTTTGAAAAAGATACAAAGCTCTCTATTTAACTAAGTCAATCTTTTACAATGAGTGGTTAAGGAAAGTCCAGATTGATTCAATAATGCATCACACTCCTCTTTGTATCTTTCTGGGGAAGAAATGAGATGTTGATTATGAAACTGGGTGGAATCTGGCCTGATATACAGGAGGTAATATATTGTTGTTGCAAAGGCTATTTCATAATACTTTGCCATCATACCTATTGTTTAATAGTACAGAAGGAGAAAGTAAACAATGAAATAGTACATCAGTTTGGAAATCCTACACCTTGAAGAAAACAAAGAAGCTTGAAGTCCTCTGCTTATTTAATTATTCTAGCTCAAGTTCATGTTTACAATATTAAAAAAGAGAGAGCAGAAGTGTATTTTTAGTCATCTGTTTCCAGTCTGCTTAGAAAGCAGACATCTGAAACTTCATTATGATTTGTCAGTGGAACTTTGCAGATAAGATAAATAAGAATATATATCCCTACTATAAAGTCCACACTGAAACTTTGATTGCTTAAACTTCTCCTGTGATAGCAGACAAATATGAATGATTCCAAATAATCAGAATGGAATTTCACACAACTAAGGGCTCTATCATTTACCTGGAACAGAGATTGTAGTGAACTCTTTAACCTAGGTCAAATTCTCAGAAGCTGATTCCATAGTTGTTGATGTGAATAGTTTCATGAATCCACCCAAATATACACTTACAAGATAACTCAGTAAAGAAAATGTATACATAATGTTACACTGTGTCTAAATAATTTTAATGGTTTGATACTTAAATGTACTCTTACTTCAACTGTTCCCTGCCTTAGGGCCATGCCCTAAGATGCTTGGCTTCTTCTACAGACTGTTGCTTACTGTACTTGCTCTTTCAAATTACTTTAAGTAGAGGTGTTGAAAAGTGGTTCAGTGAATGCTTACTGAAAGCATACAATCAGAGAATCATTTAGGTTGTAAAAGATTTCTAATATCTGAACTCCAAACATACTTACTTGTATAAAGGTGTTACGTGCAAAAAACAAAGTGTAATGTGTTGTCATTTAGTTAGAAATAGCATTCGCTTCAAAGGACAAGAACTGGGGAGTACTACAAAATCTTAGATATTTTTCTTTGATATGTGAAAGTTTAAATTTATAATGCCTCTGCATAAAATTAGGTCTTGCTGCTCCCTTGGAGTTGGTGTTCTGCAACAGCTCATGTCAAATTCTAAATGTGAAAAAAAAAAAGGATGGGGTTGAAGGGATTGGTACTATACATTTTTATTCATTGTAAATATAAGAATTAACACTTTAAAATAACTTTTATTTTCGCCTTGTGCAGAGTGTTGTATACATGTGCATGCATGCATACACTTATATTTTTAGGTGAATGGTAATTCACTAGCTGCTGTAAGAACAATTTTATTTTTCTGCTTTTTCCGTTTGTGTTTTTTGTTGTTGTTGTTTTTTGTTTGTTTTTGTTTGTTTGGTTGGTTGGTTTGGGTTTTTTTTTGTTTGTTTTTTTTTAACCTGTATTTTTCTGGGTGAATTTAGCCCAATCCCAGCTTGAGTGTTTTACTTTAGGAACAGTTTGTGGAACTGTGTTTCAAAAAATCTAAATGACAATGACTCCAAAATTCTTATTAAGTGCTTTGGAAAGCAGTAAGTATCTGGTTGCTAAGAAAGAAAGAAAGAAAGAAAGAAAGTAGAATTTAGGGAGCAAAGCCCTGTAGCCACCAGCACCAGATTCTCTTGACATTGAACAAGTTGAAATAATTATTTTGTTCAATTCTTGACAATTAAACATTCAAAAAGATTAGTGAAGTGTCTATGTTTTGCCTAGTTCTGAGTGATATTTTTATGTCTTTAAATGTCTACCTGCTAAAATTTCAAACCACAAATAGATGCAAAAGTGTTACTGATGTTTGTTAAACATCTGTCTTCATCTTTTTTTCTTTTTCTATTTTTTAAACCTACTAGTTATAATAAAAGTATTTGCTTTCATTGCCTGCAGGATGTTAGTAGTGGTATTTCCCATTGTTATGACGTGCAGGTTGTTCATTTTCAGTTGACCTGTAATAAATGTCCATGCTACTGATCACTCTAGGCCTGCGATGTTGCTTTTCTACACTAGCTTCAGGTTTGAGTAGTTTTATTCAATATTTGACAGTATGAGGGAGAAAGAATTGATTGGTCTCAACAGGTAGCACCAGTTGGCTTACAACAGTTACTACACTGAAAAAATAAAATATGAATTCTTGAAGACCATCAGTGAAGAACCTCAATGGGATTTGTAGTAATCTCAGAAACAACAGAAAGTGTTTTCTCGCATTTCAGATCTAAAAGGTGAAACCTTGTGTACTGAAAAGGAGGAGCTGAAAATTCCCTGTAAATCTTGTGAAAAAGAAATATTGTCAGTGTTGTGGGCATCGGGGGAACATGGCCAGTGTGATTGTGTAACCACTTATGGAAGAGTTAATGTGGCATAGTTTCTCAGAAGTTTAGAAAATGTCTATTATATGAATCATTTTGTCTCAGTGGAATAAAAACTCGTTGAACTGTGGTCCACATCAGCCTCTTGTTTTATAGTCATATGAATCAGTGTTTGAGTATCATATTATTCATACTATTAAGCCAGTGCAGTAGAATTAGGCTGTTACGTTACGTGTTGGAAAATTATTACATATTTGTACCTGGACAATTCATCTGCAATGATGTAATGGAAGGCAGTCTGTTAATTTGTCACTTACTTTAAAGTTCATTAAATCACTCCATTTTTGAATATGATTTTTTTTTTAAAGATCAACCCTCCCTAAACCCCAGATATTTGCATGTCCTACTTTATCTCTAGTGGTATTTGAACAATTGATTTAAAGGAACTTCCCAGTTGTTTTTATATTTAAAAAAAAAACAAAACCAAAAACAACAAGATAGGCTTTCTTCTGATAACTGTAAATCTAACCCACTAAGTATAGAGCTAAGTAATTGAGAAGATTTTCTAGAATCTATAATAACAAAGAGTCCTTTTAAAATTACTTGGTATCATTCCTTTGTACTATTGTAGCACAATAATACTCTGGTAATGGATGAGAAGCCTATTTTTTAAAGGAAGGTGCAAAGAGGAGCAAGGTGATTGCTCCTGATGAAAAACACTTGCAATATAAGTGTAATTGTACATGTAGGAAATAAGCAATGTAGAAAAGATGAAAAATATAAGGAAACTATGAGACCGCAATATTTGGTGTGATAGGTGATGGTTTGAGTAATGATGCAGTCTGTTCAGTTTTCCTTAGGCATCAGAGTAAAAGAAAATTTAAGGCCTGAGTTGAAGATGATAGTAAATTTGTCCACAAGACACCTCGTTCCAGCGTGAGGTGCATGAGGGAAGAAGGCTCAAGGGTGCTTGTTTCACAACATGAGAAGTGAATGGTAGAGTTTTACTGCTATTACTGCTATAGTTCAAAAAGCAGATTCAATCTTTCAGTAGAGAATGAGACTTCATGGATAGAATAAAATAAAAACCTGAAAGTATTGCACTGAAAATTTTACTCAATAGAAGCAGAGTAGAGAACAAAAGATGCTGAGAGAGGGATTTCAAGAGCAGAAACAGAGTAGGGACACTGTCTTTGACATTTAGAGAATGATGTGTTTGCTGAAGTTTCATCCTTATACACTGATCAGCAAAAGTATGAAGGCTAATCATATACATCGTAATCTGAACACGTTGTTTCTTTCAACAGGACTAAGAAAGACTGCCATTGGCATTCCCAAGATATTCTAGATGTAGAAAAAATAACATTTCTTCAATACTCCATCAAGGTGTTATTTCTGATCTTTATGACAAACCTTTTTTGATCTGATGAACAGTTGATTGATGCTGCAAATGAAGCTCAGTGGGGATAAACTATGGAAATAAGGTTTTGAACTGGCAAAGAAGTTCCAGGAAACTACTAAAGAAGTAAGAGTACACCTGATGGAGTAAACACAGATTGAGCTATGAATCTCTCGTGTATCATTTCTGCTGGTTGAGATGATTGTGCAAACCATTTCATGGTCTCCTTCTTTTTCTCTCCAAGCTCTTAACGATTCCCTTAAGTCATAGATGAAGGTGTTATTAGAAGTTTTGCTTCTGACACAGATTTACAATTTATAGTCTTGTCTTGTTTACTCTATATTAAAACAAGAAGAAAATTTTAAGCCAAACAAAATTTAAAATGCATTATTAGTGAAACTGCAATAGACTAAATGTTTTGGAGTTAATTATTTTATTTCCTGATCTTCACACAGTCTAAAAATCCTCAGTGGTCCACAGAGAAGTTTAAGAACTGGTTGAAGTCTGTAAGCTCAAATTTAAACTTTCAAGTACAAGGGTGAATAGAGGCTAAAGTTTTCCACATATGATTCTCCAGCTTATAGGCTGGGATTATTTGAGCAAGTGAGACTTTAGAACCAGGGACCTTGTATTGCATACCCCAAAGGTCTGTCTAGTCCCATGTCTTGTCTCCCACAGGGCAAGTGTATATAAATGAAACGAGTCTCTGTTTTTTTGATTAAGGATTTTCTGAGCTGGATGAGGTTTATATATTTTTAATAACTCTTGGTGGATTTTGCTTCCATGAATTTGTCTGATCTTCCCTTCCCTTAAGCCTCTGCTTTGTTACAAGCTTTGTTCAGAACTTGTACCACTGAGCTGATTTTGCACTGAGGGATCTGTAGATTCTAATTTAACAGTGACCTGATATTTAAGTGATGTTTGAATGATCTAAGTGCCATTTTTTGAAATGACCATTACATCATTACCAGTGTCTGCAACTGTGGATTCTCTGAGCAGTAAGGGAAGTGAAAGTGCTGACAAAACTCATGCATTTTGTTAATTTTTTACTCCCTCAGTTGTTGCTCCTTACCTCACTCACACTAGCTTATTTGAGTTTCTGTTACATGACAAAGAGCAGTTGCTTCATTGAATGTTAGTTCTGGTGCATCATGTTGGCCATGATGCACTTTTTCTTGATGTAGTTGGTTAAAGCATTTAAATAGTTACTTGGAAGGGTGTCCGCATGTTACAAGCAGCTGTTTCGAGAGAAGAGATTACTGCTTACTATCCTACCCTCAGCTGCCTGTCTAGCCCTCCTGCCAGAAGTCATCAGTCACTTAGATCTGCTTGCAGAACAGCCTGTTCAAACCCTTATTATAGGCAAAATAAAAGGTCTACCGAAGAGCTATGATTTAATCAGCTGTCCAGGCTGATTTTGACTAAAGCAGATTCAGGGAATCTGATTCTGAGTCCAGGGGTCAGTTGTAGAAGGAACCTGGGGGGTGTTTAGAGAAGCAGTAACCTCTTTGGTTGGAACAGCTGGACCTGTCTGATTGACTGAAGCTGATATCATACAAGATGAACTTCTCTTGTGAATTCTAGAATGATACAACTTAGGTTGGACATGCACTTTTTGAGGTCATATGCTCCAGTTCCCTGTTGAAATTAGCTTCGTCAGGGCCTTGTTCTGCCAAGTTTTTTATGTCTTAAAGGTTATTTATTCCTCAGCCTCTCTGACCAACCGGTTCTGTGGTTTGACCACCCTCATGAAGATTTTTTTCATTGTAATTTATTAGAATTTCACTTGATGCAATTTGTACCCTTTCCTTCTGAGGTTGTTGTGTATCTCTGTCTTTTCTAGAATTATCCTTTAACTAGCTGAGGATAACAATAAGAACACTGTGGTAGACTTCCAAAAACTTCCTAAATTTGTGGCAAATTACCGTCTTTGCTCTCCCCTCATCATTTGAGTCAACCATCTCACCGTCAGGTTGGTCAGACACTTCCAATCCTGTGAATACAAATGAATTCCAGGAGGATTTGCACTGTAGTCTTCCCATGACCTTGAATTCGTCTGGATGGCTTGTAGTTCCCTTGATCCTCCTTCTTGAAGGATATGACATTTGCCTTTTTATAGTCTTCACATCAGATACTTTACGGGATTGATGTGACCTTCCTAAGAAGAGACTTGTATCACAGGGACATTAGCCAGCTTTCTTAGCACCCTTGAATGCATCCCATCTTGTGCCTTGAGACCTGGAGGTGTCTGGTTATTCTCATTTGGTCCCTGATCCAGTCATCCTCTGCTGTGGGCAGTACTTCAGTCCCAAAGATGCCACCACGCTGCTCAGGAACTCTGCTGGGCCAGTGAACAGACCTTGATGATGAAGAGCAAGGCAAAAAAGGCATTGAATAGTATTTAAGCTTTTGCTGTACCTTTCCCTGGCAATTGTTGCTTGGTCTCATACCGTGTTCACCAGACACCCAGACACTTAACTTGTTCAGTTTTGGTGCTAACATACTTAAGGAAGCTCTTCGTGTTCCCCTCCAACTCCAGCTCTTATTTCCACTTGTGCTCATGTGAGTGATGTTTCTGTATTCCTTTTAAATAGACTGACCCCACTTCCACCTTGCATACACTTTCTAACATTCTTTTCTCATTTTCCTCTGTTTTATTTACTGCTTTTGTATTTGCAGAGGGAATTTATCATGAGGCCTTTTTCATGCTCAGTTTTTTTATTTGATGACTGCAGCAATTTCATCTGGATTCAGTTGGAGAAATACCTGTCTTTAAACAAATAGTTCAATAACCCAAAGTCTCTGCTCATGAGACTATGCTCATGACTGTGTTCCATAATGTAATGGCAGCTCTTGCTAACTCATGTGGGAATGTGGTACTGGAAGTGTTATGTTCTGAAATACTAGAGCTAAAGTGCAGTCCAAAACCATATAATAATTATCGATTTATGTAGGAGAGTGTGCAGTAAAATGAAATTAACCTTTTTCTGATTTTTAGAGAGATTGTTTCTGTTTGGTCAGTTCATAAAATGCACAAAGGCAATTATTAGGGTAAGTCTCCTTGTTCAGACATTGTAGATAGCATTCAGGTGCTTCAAGCCTGTATTTAAGCAGTTTTGCTTGTCTTTTCTTGGTATTTGAGACAGTCCATTAAAAACAGGTACTTCTGATTACCTGATTCATGGCTAACTTTTAAAAAAAAATAAATCGGTCAGTCATTCTGTTATGAGTAAATTTCTTTTTAACAGCAATTCAGAGAATTACAAAGATTGCAGTTAATATCCTTGTTATACATGTTTTATTAGCAAACATGTATTTAATTTTATTTCATTGAAATTTATAAAATGTTGCACTGTTCATGAAGAATTATTTTATGGCAGTAAAATGCAGAAAGCTTAATTACAGCAATCTGTAGATGTAATGGATATGTGTTTAACACAGCTCAGGGCTCACTAACCAGTTTAATGAGCTGATCACAATTTTCTCGTAATGTTATTTTGTTTGCAGCTCTTATCATGTACAATAATTGTGTATTTTTCATTTTGTATGATGTATGAAGATGTACAGAGCTTGTTTGTGTGTGTGTGTCAATGTCTTAAATTGGTCAACTCTACTGCTTTTTAAATGGGGAGTTTAACTGCATCCAAAGCCATTTAATCATGCCCTTCCTAAAAAGAACTCTTTTCCTAATACTGTCTTATGAGATGATGACTTGTTTGAAAAGTCAGATTGCTCTGTTGGTATACAGGGGTTCAGAAGGCACAGGTAATAGCTTTCAATCAGTTTGATACAATAGTTTACAGACATGTAGAATGTTTAGTGTCAGTTTCAAGCTTTGTGTGGTGAAGCAAAATGAGTTTTAAACTCTGATGACTTCATGGTGAACAAAGTAAAATTTTAGCTTTGATCTTCAGGGTTGGAATGTGTACAATGATTCGCTTGTGGTTCAGAATATGACGGTTTTAGTAACTTGTTGGGTGGTGCTACATGTTGAGGAGTCTGTAGGAGTAGGTGAAGCAACTTCTGTATTGTATTGCAGTTCAGGTAATTCATGTTTTAATGGTTTATCTCGCCCTTATAATCAGCCCAAATTGAAAAATATTTAGTTTTTTTTTTATTAAAACCAGATGTATTGTGTTTCAAGGCTTTTAAAATGCACGTCCTTTCTGTAATCTAGGCATGTTAGACTAATTATCGAAATTCTTTCCTGATGATCTTTGGGTGATAAAGGAACAAAACATAGTGTAATTATTATACAAAATTGCATGTGACATGTAACAAGAGGAAAAAAGAACCTCAGTATGCTATTTCATTCTGCGGCTTCTGGTTGAACCTGAAATGTACTTATTCGTATGCTGGTCAAAAGCCTCTTCTACTACATTTTTTGAAGTACCTAAAAATCTCTTTTTGGCAAGTTAACTTTAGAAATGAAATAAGAAAGAAACTGGTGACCAAAATCTTACTGTTCAGTCACCCATTCAGGCAGGGACTTCTGAATTAGGACGTAAATGAATGATAAAATACTGACATGTGCCACTATGAAATTCCAGTTGGTGTTGCAGCACTTCCAGTCCTGTCACTGGGTTGAAAACCTATCCGTTTTTAATTTGGTTTCATCTGTGAGTTACAGGACTAGTTTTAGAAGTTACATTCAGACATATAAAATACACTGCAGCAAGGATTGTAATGATCAGGAGAAAAATGGGTAGAGAATGCAAATAATATACAGCTATGTAAAATATCTTGTTGATTTTCTGTAGAAACTACTTTTACTTTTTATGTAGTAGATGAGTATGTACAGTGTATCTGCTATAAATGTTATATGATTGTGGGGAGAGTAATGATGTGTCAGAATTAAAATGATGATTTTAGAAATTATCTGTGGGAACGGAAAAAAGCTGCAGCAAGTTTATCAGAGAATTGAAAACTGGTATGCGATTAGATGCATTAAGCTTTCAGACTTATCAGCACAACTCTGAGTTCTGGATTCTCACAATTCCTGACCCTCACCTCGGCCCAAACAGGCTCTCACTTGTGTGGCTTGAGCATCCTGAGCTACACTGTGCCACTGAGGGACTCCCTCCTGCACAACTTCACCGAGCTCTGAGATGACCAACATCATACAAGGCTGCCATGAGTAGAAGTAGTGAATTCCTAATCAGAATTGGATTGAAAAGTAGCATACCATCAAAGATGCTGGTCCCTAGATACTTTTTTTTTTCCTGGTGAGAGCTAATATCCGCCATTATTTGTTTAGGTGTCATGGCTGCTTGACTAAGACTTTTTCCTTCTAAAGTCTACATGCTTCTTAAATTCATGGTACAGTCTGTTAGATTTCTTAACTCTGCAGCAGGGCATTTGGCTGAATTTGACACCTCAGCCATGAAAAGTCTAAAAACTGTATTCCAAGACTTCACAGAGGAATAGATTTTGGAGGCCCTAAAGTTGTTAGTTCAGCTCTGTCATCAGTATATAACTTGACAGAAGACTAGGAAGGCTCCAGAGTGCTCACTGAATTGTCATTGGGAACTTCTGTGTAATTCATGTGTAAGAAGCTAGAGTTAGAAGATGCAAGATAAATTTCATATCCAAACCCAAGAGAGAATTGCTAAAAGTCTTCCAGACACTCTGTGTTTCAAAATGCGTGTGTTTCAAACCAGAGAGATTTTCAAAATGTTCCCTAATGAAGTGTCAACAGAAGCTAAAAGTTTGAAGAGAAGGTGTTTGACATGCAAGAGGGTATTGGAGCATTTAGAATGCAGATGGATGACATTTTATCATCAAACTGTGTTACTGCAGATTGTACCGAATAGGAAAATACACTTTGTATAGCTTGTTCTGGAAGATATTTAGTATCTTCTGCTAACGTATGTATCACTGTGCCCAAAGTTATCTTGAGCTTGCCCTTTTAAGTTTCCGTTTCCATTTGCTTTAATAATAAAATGACTGGAAAGCCCCCAGTGCTGACAAATCCTATGACACAAACAGAATTTAAGTATTAAAGGTTATCGTACCAGTAGGTACATGTTTTTATTAGCATAAATATATGTTAAGATTGTACTAGTGGCATGATATATTTAAGTGTGACGTTAGCATGTGTTATTTTTGCTTTGAATCAGAGAGCACAACTTTGGAACATATCGTTCTAGCTCAGCTTCAGAAATTGAAGTTAAATGCTTAAATGGACACGAATCTATACATATTAGAGAGTGAACTTTTCTCAGTTAAAGTTTTTGAGGAAATTCTCTGAGGTACTACTCAGGAGGGAGAAAGAATTACTCCTTACAGTCTGGATATGTTGCCATATTTTCAGTTCTCCAGTTGGAATTTCCTCGTTTTGCATTTGAGGACTTTTATGTTATTTGTGATCTATAAAGTTCACATTTTGAAGCAGTCTGTTGGTTTAACCGTGGTGCTGTTGAGGAGAAAAAGTTGTAAAGTCTCAATTCAACAAATTGCTAAGGCAAGTAATTGTTTTGAATATAAGGTACCAACTGATTTCCTTGAGATATAGATCTATACCTCTCTAACATCTCATGTCAAACACTGATGTACTTTGCTGATAAGGGTAATAGCCCTTAACAAGTGCAAACACGATGTTACATTTCTCTGTGTAGTGTTGTTCACTAATTTGCTTTAAACATCGTTTATTTATGAATGTCAACAAAAATTATAATTTCCTCCTGGCACAAAGAACTTCAGAAAGACAGAAGGAGCTCTTTACAAACTTCATTGTTAATGCTATCTTTAAGTGACTTAAATATGAGTATATGCCTAATGTGTGTATAGATTATATATTTGTTGCAGCTGTGATTTTCTAAATTTGGAAATACAACCTCAGGTAGTTAGAAAACAAACTAGATTTTCTAATATCTCAATGGCACTGGTGTTTCAAAATTGATTTTGAAAAGTACACTACAGGTGAAGTAAGCTTATTTCACTTTTAATAGGTTAAAGAAATAGTTATTATTGTCTCTGTTTTAACTCTGTCTGAAACCATTAAAATGGTATGATGAAATAAGTATGTATATGAGTTGAAGTGTTTCACAGAATAGGTCAGGACACTGATTACAGTGCTGTGAGTGATGAAGAGAGATTGATGTGGTTCAATTTTTTTCTCTAAAAAAGGCAGATTATTGCAAAAAGCAGTACTGTGGGTAACAATATGATAGAGAACCAATGTACAAGGAAGGAAAAACACAAAGAGTAGTTTGAGTGGACTTTGCGTCTTTAAGATATTCAGAGGAGGACATGAGATTCCTTTGGCAACTTTGCAATTGCTTGTCTTCAGCTACAAATTAATGTTATTCACAGCCTTCTATGTCACTTCCTAGCCTCCAGTAATTTCTCATCCTACAATTTATTTTCTTGAAGGAGAAGAGGCCTCGGTTAGTTTTCCTCGCAAAAATCTTAAAAGATATGAAGCATAATATGGACTGGCTGGTTTTTCAGATTTCATTTTTGAGAAATAAAGTTGAGTATCTGTTGTTCCAATTTATATTGAGAAATATAACTATATTAATTAAAAAAAAAATCTGCAGTAGGTTTAGAAATTAGTTTTAAGATTTTATGTGGAAATGTAATTATTTTTTACGTATTTCCTATACCCTTGAAAGTGACAGATTGTAATGGAAATGATGACAAAATTTATTCCAGATAATGAGGCTACTAACGTCATTGTAGAGGCTTTTAATCAGTGTAAGTCTATCTATGGGGAATCAATGCCGTTCTCTTAAATATTTAATATATGCCATTATGAACTAAGCATTTGTAGGTTACGTTTCTGCCTGAGCACTTTTATTTAAACTAAAAATAAATATGAAACAATCTTGTTATCAGTCTGTGATCAATATAAGTTAAACTTAGCGGTATAATTGAAACGTTCCAGAAGAAAGCAACAGTCTGATGGAGTATTTTAAGAATTTGGGGAGTTAAGCCTAAAAAAAGCTCTTCAGGTAGGACTTGTTCAAAATGATAACCTCTCACATCATAACATGCAGCAAAAAAGAAGCTAAAAAAAACCCCAAAGCCTACCCAGGAAAATAATAACAACAACAACAGTAATAATAATAATAATAATAATAATAATAATAATAATAATAGAAGATAACCAACAAACAAGAGTAAAATGCTGAGAAGAATTGCTAAGTACTCTGAGTTAATAAGCTCTCAGTTCATTTCATTGAGATTTCATTGTTGTGGTTTCATTGAAGGAAAATATTTTTTGCTCTCTGTCTTGAAATGCAAGATACAAGAGATGAGGGCGTTGGTTTACTGGTTATTTTTTTGAAAAAGTATTGTGATTACTGTCTGTTTAAGAATAAAAACATCTGGGAGCTGTTCTTAGTTAGCAGGAAAACTATATTACCATATTTCACACACCAAGGTCTCTAAAAATATGTTTAATGTAAACGTATTTATTTTATGCACTTTGAGGTTTAAGTTCTACCATGTCAAATATGTTTTAGTTAAAAACTCCAGCAGAAAATGTGGTTTTCAACGTAAGCTTGCAGTTCATACAAGGTAGTAATCAATTAGGTAAGAGTAAAGATCTTCACTTTTAAACAACCTCTTTTGATTTTGCCAGATTTCTTTTGTGTTGAATTTTGTGTCTCTGTGGCCTTAGAGGTTAACATGTGTAAGCTGATTTGAGGGAAAAAAGAAAAAGAGTCCAGGCAAGGCAGTGAGCTGCTCAGATTACCCCTTTGACTAAGACATACAGTCAAATTCATCTGTAGTGAGCTTCACCTCAGTACAAACGATGGTGTGAGTACTCTGGCATTGTGTGAAGCTCTGGAGTGGCTTTCATTGTAGTATAGATAGAATTAATGGGTATTTTCTGTAGGTTATGTTGTGTGTTACAGGATGTAGAATCCAGTCTTACTGAAAAGCATATGGAACACATCTTTTTCCTTAGTTTTCCAGGGATCTGAATAGCTTGAGAGGCTTGATAACTCAGTTGTTCAACTGCTAGAAAATTGCCTGATGAGTAATGTGGCTGAATTGTTCATGAATATTTGGTCCAACACCAGCTGTGCTGGATTCATTGAACAAGACCAAACTAACTCTGCTGTGAACATGCACTAGTTCTGAGGCACTGACTTTACTGTGCATGTGCAAAGCTGTTGTATGATTCATCTGACCAGGTTAGTCATAGATTTCAGCATTTAAAATCTGCCAGGCCTACTTGTATCTGGGGCATCATTACTATGGTGCTTTAAAATGTCTTAAGGGTTTAAGTGCAGTTTAATGGGAAAAGAATCCCTGCAGCAGGTCCTTTGTAGTGAGGCAGATTTCATATTGCCTACCAAAATGCTGGGTAACTGTGTTTTATTCTTAGAGAAAGATGTGCTTTTAGATCTTTGTCCGTTTCTTCCTTCTGTTCATATGAAATTTTTACCTGTGTGCCGTGTTTGTAACATCTGTTGAATAGTATTAAAGAAAAAATCTGCACCAAATTAGTCATCTTGTCTTCAATCACTTTGACACTTTTAGACATAAAGTGATATTCCTAAGCATATCTTGTACAGGGTGCTGTATGTTGAGGCCCTGGAAGATGTAAATAGCATTTTTGTAAAACTTGTGATAATTAGTGTTTATATTAAGTAAATGTAGAGATCCAATGCCATGAGTGTCTATACATGCTTACGCATATCTATCCACACATATACATATGAACATCCCCATTTAGTGCTTAGTGCCAGCATCTGCCTCTGAAAGCTCTTGTTTTGCTGAGACTTCCCAAAAAGATGCAGATTGCATAAGAATTCCTTGGTCAAAGGTCTTGGCACGAGTTTATACAGCTGACAAGTTCCAGTCATTTGGGCTAAAATTTTTAATGCTAGCTGACTTTTTCCAGATACTTTTAGTGGGGATGTGAATGAAAACATAGTGGTTTGGGTTTTTTTTCCTTAAAATAGGCTATCTTTTTGATCTGGAAAGGTTGCAGGACTTTATTGAGGACCCTATGTTTAAAGAGACATTCTTTTCATATCCAAAATCTGACTAAGCATTATTCTTAAAATCACAGAATGCTTTGGGCTGGAGGGGACCTTTAAAGATCATCTCGTTTAATGCTCCCTGCCAGGGGCAGGGACACCTTCTACTAGCCCAGGTAGCTCAATGCCCCATCCAGCCTGGCTTTGAACACTTCCAGTGGTGGGGCAATGGCAACTTCTCTGGGCAACCTGTTCCAGTGCCTTACCACTCTCATTGTAAAAAAAAAACTTGTGGGAGGATCTGTTTCATGATCTTCCCAGGCATATAAGTGAGGCTGACAGGACGATAGTTCCCAGATGGGTACCTTTTTCCTTTTCCCAGGCACCTGGGACTTGCCTTGACTGCCATGACTTTTTGAGTACTGTGCAGGGTGGCTTGGCAACTACATCAGCCAATTCCCTCGGGACTTTGGAATGCATCTCATCAGGTCCCGTAGACCTCTGTATGTGCAGGTTCCTCAAATGGTCATGAACCTGATCTTCTCTTCCAGTGGGAGAGACTTTGCTCCCCCAGTCCCTGTCTTCTGGTCTGTCCACTTGAGAGGTGTGGGAAGAGAGACTGAAAGCCATTGAAAACTGAAGCAAAAAAGTTGTTGAGTCTTCACGTACTATTTAGAGATTGATTATTTAGGGATTTATCTGCCACTTCCCGATGACATTTATTTGTTTCTGTTCGAGCCTGACCAGTATTTTCCTTGTATTGAGAGGCTGATGTTAAGCTCTGGAACAGAACTCTTAGGCCTTTTCCGGTACTGTTGGTGACCATTCTGCAATGACCACCACATCACAGTGTGTGGATGGCTGTGGTGCACCCCAGCACCTTGCAGAGGTGCACAGCTCACAGGGAGAGTGTGGAAGGAAGACACAGCTCAGGTCTTCTTCAGTGGGAAACTGTACTTAAGCAGGAACCAAAACTGGAGAAGAAATGGGGACTTGGGAAGAGTTGCATTAGTTTTTTTAGGTGGAGAAAATTGGTAGGTGATCCTGGAACTTAAAGGACAAGATGTTAAGGAACCAGTAGCTAAGGATGAAGAGAGAAGAACCTGCTGAAGAGCCGAAACACTGAGGAGGGGGCTGGGACTGATGAGTCAACAAGCAAATGGGAAAAAGGGCAAGGCACAATTTGAGTGTCCAGATGAACAGATGGTACATCAAAAACGTTTGGAAGGGAACGTACCAGCAATTACTGTACCTGCTAAAATGCAGTCCCTTATGGAGTTGGGAATGGAGCCAGTGTTTTTTAAAGACTTAACTGTGGTGGAAGAGGGAGGTCACTTAAAAATTTGTTTGTTTAAAGTATTACTTAAGCTGTGTTAATTTCAGAGTGTACAGAAATGATTCCCAGTTAGAATGGACGTAACTTGTTTTATTTTAATTCCCTTTGAAATGGAATTTTCTTCAGTACAGATCAGTCTGATATTTTAGAATGCTCCCATACAGTCATCCTGCAAGTCATATTATTTTTCTTTCATCAGCAGTCCCAACTGCAGCATGCACTGTGCTCTGCATGGTATTCGATGTTGCTGTAAGAAAATTTTGCTGTTCTCTTTTAGCAGCAAAGAAATCCAGGACCTTGCAGCTGAAGGTAATATATGGTTCCTCAAAAAGCCTACCTTATATGGTTCCTCATATGGACCCTGAAAAAGCAGGAGCACAGGCACATCTCAGAGATTATACAGACGTATGTAAAATGTATTTTGGCAGAAAGTGATTGAAAATCGAAGCACACAAAAATTAACTACTTCATGCAGTTTTGCACAAAACTGCACAATATAGCTTGCAAGGTTTAAAACCAGGTCTGTATGCATTATTCTGTATATTCTTTATTTCCTGGGCATGAATAGTGGTGCTTTTCATAATGAGAGTTTTTTTAAGACTGAAACTTGCCCAAATATATTATGTGAATTGCAAATGATGTTGCCACCAATGGCAAGCCAAATTTAACTCTGTATTCCAAAGTAGAGATGTTAGAGTGGCTGCAAACACGGGTTTTTTGTTTTTGTTTGTTGGGGGTTTTTTTAGTTTGTTTGGGTTTTTTTATTTTGAGCTAAACACATTTTTACGTGAGTTTCATTCTTAGGTACAGGTGAACTCTTTTGACTGAATTAAAAAAAAAGTAACATGAATAATGTAGCAATATGAACTGATTGCTTGGCTGTTTATAATATTTATGTGGGGTAGAGCTATTACACTCAAAAAGCGAGTATACTCAAAAAACCACTTTACATTGGGAAATTTTATATGATACTAATAAAGGTGATACTAGCAGCACTGCCTGAAATAGATATATAAATATTGCTAAGATTCTTTATATTAAGGGTTAACTTTTAGATGGATTTTAACTTTTTTATTACTTGATTTAAGAAGGATGAGGCCTGTCATAATCTGCTTACCCTACTGTTTCATACCAAGGAAATTAATATGGGTGTGAAATGAAAACTGATTACACAATAGTGTAAAGTGCAAGATTGTTAAACAGTGCAATAGAAAATGAAAAATAGAACACCATAATTCAGAGAATTCACAAAATTCCATATTTATTTTTGAATCCTGAATTCCTGTTAAGAAAATTATTTTCTACTTGAAATAGCTAAATTAAATGCACAGTCAATTTTATCTGCTTGACCAGAGGAGTGTAAGTAGTCTGGATAACTTGATATGAACATGAGGAAACTGAAAACAAGGAAGACTATTGGGTATAATCCCAAGAATAATAGTAGTACTATGGTATTGTGCAGAAGATACTATCATTTCCTGAAATTGAGGACATGGGTGAAATAGAGTCAAAACTTGCTTTGGTATTCTCCTCACACAGAAGCTTAGAAATATTTTATTAAATATTAATAGCAACATAAAAGACCTTTGGTATTATTTTCATTTTAATTAGGCAGGATATATATGCCATTCACTTTGAAGCCAAATGCTACTCCTTTGTATTAACCTGCAGGGGGTACTAGAAAATTGAACCAAGTAGCATTTAGCTATTTCTCCTCCTGCCATGAAATAATTAACATCTACTCTTTTGCAGACTCTCTTACTGTTACCTGATCCCCATATACAGGTTTCATATTGACTTACAGAGTCTGAGTGGTATGGTGTGAAATGCTGCCTCAGCCCATTTCTTACAAATTGCCAGAACTCAGGAAAGTTACTAACCTTCAACTTTAACCTGCTAAACACAGAAGCGAAACTTAATCTCATAATGAAATCAGACTGGAGAGACAAAATGGGCCGTAATTCCAGGAGGGAGTTAAAGCTACATATAATACACTGAACTCATTTTGTTTTGGGGTGAATGATAGAGACAACTGAAGAATGTAAGAACTTAATGATAGCTGGTATGGCAGAAAGGAATAGGAAAGTTTTTGACAGGTAAAGCCAGGGCAGGAATTAGTAAGTAGCAAGTGAAGAAAAATGGAAAGAAATTAATTGTATGAAGTCTGTGTGTTTCTATACTCTTGGCTAGCTCTTTATGCAACCTTCCTGCCTCCTACATAGGTTTCCCACTACACATCTGAAGCCTAAGAATCATCTTAAATGGGGCCTTGGAGCTGCTGATCTAGCAGCCATTGATCCTGTGGCCTCAGTTGGGACAACATTGAAGGCTTCTTTGCCAGCTTTTTCCTCAGGCTAATGGCCTTGGGCATTCACTTTGGCCAGAGCTTGGTATATTTTAGCCAACTGTCCAGGTAGCCTAATGCTTCTTCACTCTTAAACCCTAGCGTATTTTACCTGGTCTGTCCATCGCAGAGCTGTAAGATTGCCAATCCTTCAGTCTTGGGACTGGACACTCCTCATGGATAAGCTTCCTGAGAGTAAAGAGTCTCATGAACCTAAAGAGGTTATGCACATTAACCAGCAGGAAACAGAGCTGCTTTCACAGGAAACCCACCTGTGTTCCACTCAATGCAAACAGGTGTGTTTATACTGAATACTACACTTAACGATGAATTCACATTTTCTAATGATCATCAGGAAAACTGTAGCAAGTTTGTCTGTCACTATAATGCCCCTTGACTGAAATTATCTCCTTTGTACATATAGATAATGAAACATGACAAATTACATCATCACATTTTTTTTTCGCTGACCCCTTCCTTCATAGAAGAGATGGTTCTTCTTTGATGAGATAGTACTCAGTATTTTGTATATCTTGTTTCCCCATTATGTAAAATGAACATCATTCCCTGTTTCCTTCACATTTTTCAGCCTTGTTCTGGGGACACGGTTATTCATTTCTCCATATAAAAGTACATGGAGGTGATAATACTTCATCTTACAGGAATGTTATGGAAATAAATTTCAGTAGTATGTATGAGAAACCTGTGCTGTGGTGATGTTAAAAAGTTTGTTTATTCCAAAACTTCATTGGAGTGAAGGTGTATAAATAGCTTTGTTTTATCAACAAAGTGAAAATCCAGCAAACAGCAGCTTCCTTCATCTCCTAATTGTTCTTAATTTTTAGAGAAAAGCGGTCAAAGAAAATATTAATCTCTATTTTTTCCTTTTCTAAATAAAATCACATTAGTCTAGTTGTGATACACTGAGATACTTTGCTGTGCATTTTGTAAATTGTAACAGGTGTAATGAGATTTGTAAATTTAGAAACTTCTGCATCTGCTGTAACATCTCATCTTGGGTTCCACACCTCTGCTGTTAGAAAAGCCAATTTAGCCTGTTGCACTGTGGTTACCAGACTTGGATTAGTAATGACCACAGAGGTTGCAAAACAAAATTTTCTGAAGTATCTCACTTCCCTTGTTCTCAGATACGCATGTAATGTGTCGGAGCAAATTGAAAATATTAAACCTATTTCATACCACTAGAGCAGTTGGTTTGAATTTGAAAATGGTAACATTTGATCAAAAGAAGTCCATGTCTTTGCACTTGGGAAGCTGTAAGAGTATAAGCTGTTACTAAGGGGGAAAGAAATGAGTAGAAGAAAAGGTTTTGTTATTGCATACAAGTTTTTTGGATTTTTTCTGTCAATAAATAAATTAAAACAGCAACCCTCCCAACTACTACTTTATGAATATAACAAGTGGGCACTTTCAGTGTTTAAAGAAGTATTATTACACAAGAATTTTGAGGCATAGAAGATAAAAAATAATAGGTTTGACTTTTGGTTCTTCGAAATAGTAAATTACTTAATAAATTAAATAAATCAATAAAATTACTTAATCTGTTTTGAGGTACAGATCAAAAATGGTAATCTTTTGTTTGTACTAAAATGAATAAGCAAAACCAAGTGATTAAGCTTAAAAGATAATCAGACTTATTTCTTACAGATGTTCAGTAAGTGAATTGAAGATACTCATGTAAAACAGTCATGCCTCATTTGTACTGTAATGTATAAAAGGCAATTACTAAAAAATATTGTAATTTTATTGTATGGTTGCCATCATGGCACTACAGAACACTGAATGGTTTCTTGGAAAACACAACTAAGCCAGCTCCTGAACTCTCAGTAGGGATAGTGTAAAGGATGAATGAAACATCTGTCGTTTCTCGGATAGATGGATAGATAGATAAATAGATAGATAGACAGATAGATTAGATAGACAGATAGATAGCACAGCTTTCTAGTTTACTGTGGCCACAATTTCAGCTGCCACAGGGTTCAGGGCCACGAAGCAAGTAATATCAATGTATCAGGCCAAGGTAGGACAAAACACAAAATCCATTCTACTTATGATCAATGTTAAATTTGAACCAAGTGAAAAATACACCCTTCATATCTGTATGAATAGTGTAACTCCATTTTTAATTGAATAATTTACCTATTTGGAGATCCATCATTGCTTAATAATAGTACAGAGTCTAATTATTTCCATTTCATATTCACTTATGAGTGTATTATATGAGAAACAGAAATAGCTTCCAAACTCATAACAAATTCACTGTATATCTGGCATTTTTCTTCAGCTTCCAGAAAATTCAACAAATGAAACAGCAGTTGTGTAGTCTGCCTCAGAAGAACAGCTGTACAAGTTAGTTCACCACAAAACAAGTTGGACAAAATGATTTATGGAGTACTGTTTCCTTAATTATTTCACAGAACCTCTCTGGCTCTGGAGACTTATTTGAGCCAACTATTACAAATCTCTGAATTTCAGAAATAGTAGATTCTTGTCCTTCCTTCTTTACTTCCATTTTTCATCAGGTATTTTCAGTTTATGACCAAGAATGACTTTCTTTTCCCCTGCTTCTCAGACACAACGGAAAACAAGTTTGTAGGAAAATTGCCCCCAAAGCTATTAATCCTTTGGAACTTCATGCTAACAACTCTATATTAATAAAATGTATTAACAACTTTATATTTTAATGTGAAATTGACATCTAAGAAACCAGTGTTAGTCAGATGACTGGATTAATCTATATTTTCTCTTCACTAATTCTAAGCTAATTCTCACTCCAGAAGTGTTGTGATATTGTAAAGAAAATTGGAACACAGAGTGCCATGTACTTGACACAGACATGAATGCTTTAAGAATTCACCCTCTCAGAGGCCTACCCTGATGGATTTTTTACCATTATTTTGGATCTGGTCATCAAGAAATAGGAATCACTACTCTGAAATTTGATTTATCCAAACTATAAAAGGATGAAGGAAGTTAGTTTAATTTTGACCTTTTAGTTCAATATGCTAATATCAGGAATACCTTCCAGAAGGAATGATTGTTTGTTATTTCATTATGAATGGAGTGCAATTCTCCTTTT
Organism: Neopelma chrysocephalum; assembly: GCF_003984885.1. Lineage (NCBI taxonomy): Eukaryota > Metazoa > Chordata > Aves > Passeriformes > Pipridae > Neopelma > Neopelma chrysocephalum. The sequence continues at coordinate 2,507,786 of NW_020925659.1, read as the reverse complement.
AGCTTGAGCCCTTTGAGGTCCTCATAGCTTCTTGGCTTTCTTGATTATGCATAATGATAAAACGCATTTATTGGCCAAACAGGACTGGGGTGGTCCAAAGAATTTTTTTCCTAGAGGATTCTGGAGAAGAATTAAGCTAAAGGAAGCCCTCATTTGCCCAGTTTCTAGGAAATATAGTGATGATCTTGCACAAAAAGAAGACGTAGGAGCTTTGCACAAAGTCACTGAAAACTCTGCTTCCAATTACAGTCATCTTTTCCTGCACCCTGCAACTGCAGGGTTACTCTCTCTACTCTCAGTTTCCCAGTGTTTTTTCTTTGAAAAAGGTCTTTCTCCCTGGTGTGGGATACCCATATCCTTTTATGTGGCCTTGATTATCAGCTATATATAATTTATACCTGCAGAAAATGTTTCTTATTTTTTGAGGGGGAAGTAGTTGTTTCTTTCCCCTCTGGCATATTTGCAAGAAATTACCATTGCTCTCATATTTAGGGAGCTAAAATGACCTAAAGCAAAGTATTGTGGGGGCTCTTGACTGTGTGTGGTCAAACAAGGAGGGTGAGGTTGTCTGTGGGATTCAAACCTACCAGCCTGAGCTCACAGCTGCGCACCAGCCCCTCTGTTCCATTATGAACCAGTAAGGAGAGGATGTTCATGTTACCAGGACTGGGGGATTATCAGTGCAAAACAACTAAAATTGCTTCTGCTCAAGGGTACTCCACACGTACAGCGTGAGTGCCATGTAAGATCACCATCATGTTAATGGTCTTATTTTTATTGATTGTGTTTTATTTTCGGCAGTTCAAACAACCGCGCGTTTCCTTCCCACAAATTCTCACTGCTATGAAATAGTACGTGGCTTGTGTAAAAGCAGCAGGCTAGAAAAGAAGGATAAATTTTCCTTAATAGAAACTTCTGGGTTTAGATAGCACTGTTAAAAATTGGAAGGCTCAGTTCAATGGCTGAACTAAATTACCAATCAAGTTGCGAAACCAAAATGTTTTGTTTCAGATTAAAATTGATTTTTTTTTTTTTGCTTCACCAGAAATGTTTTTTCAGAATCATAAAATACCCCAAGGAAATAGAGATGTACGAACAAGGAACCTGATAAGAGAGACTGAGATAGCAAAATAGACTTTCTCAAATCATATTTATGATTTGTAACACAAAAAAGTGTAAGGGCCATGGTTGCAACACATGGCAGGCTTATCCTGCATAGAACACTTACAGCTTGTTGTGTGACTATAAATTGTATTTGCATGGTAAGATGCAACCCTGTTTGACTAGTATTAAAAATTGAGGTATGATAGGTGCTTTTCATTTCTGAGCCATTTCAGTGGTCAACTTCCAAGAAGAATAAATATTACAGCTGAGTCTGACTAGGGAAGAAGGCTAACAGTACTTAGGGTGAAACACATCCCATGCTTAAAATGAAAGAGAGATAGGAAGTCTTTTAAAAAATAACATTTTTTCTGAGAGAGAAAGTGAAAAGAGACTGAGGCCAAGAAGGTGATACGGGGTTATGCTTGCTCATCAAATTTCTGACCTTGCAGGCAAATAGAGTCTACAAGGTATTTCATTCAGCATTTTTTCCTAAAGGTTCTGTGATTCTCTTCAGATTTCAAGGGTAAACTGTTCTTTATTAAAGAAATTAATTTTTTTTTTTTAGTTTCTTGCTCATATACCATGTGTTCTCTGAAGGACTCGGGCAGAAATAGACCTTTCAACACGTCCAGGCTTCAGCAAAATGTTCCTAACCTGATGAAGATTTGGGAGAGCTCTAGCACTGACTCTGTGGTCAAGCAGATGGATTGCTGACAGATAAGGGTCAAAGGATCTTCATGTAGGAGTGCCTTGAGAGATCTAGAAACTAGGAGCAGCAGCCAAACCTGGAAGCACAAAGGGTTCAGCAGCGGGCTCTGCTCACATCAGAATGGTCCTGCCTGAAGAGCAGGATGAGACCAGCTAGTGTGAAATGAGTGGTGTTCCCTATCTGGTTGAACCTTAGTGTTTGTTATAAACTATTTTTAATTACTTATGTTAATTAAAACATATTTCTAGTTTTTTTAATAACTGCAGTGCAGGGCCCCACAGATGCAGGGCAGCTGTCCTAGGTCTTGCTGTTGATATCGGTTTGTGTCTTCACTACCTCATGCCTATATAGCCCCTAATGTCTCCCTTCCTGGAATTTGGATGTAAGGTGTAAGAAAAATAAAATTAGCGTCTTTGATCCTTAAAACTGCAAAGGTCCATGAAATCCAACTCACATGTGCTTGATTAGGTGACAGAAGAATATAACTAGCACTAGTTTCTCCATCCATGGGGAAAGACTTGCTACTGCATGCAGCCGTTTTAGATTGCATGATAAAAACAGTGAAAAACAATGACTTCTGTTCTGTATTGCTATGTCACAGCAGCAGGCAAGAGGAACATAAAAGGTGTTTTCTCAATGTAATTAATTTCCTTAGTGTTGTAACAGTCTGACAGCTACAGCTTTGGGAATAATCGATTATTTAATTTCTTTCTTTGTTGATTTCCTGTGATTTATTGACTTCTGGGTTTTTGTTGGTTTTCTTTTAAGAATTAAAAAAAATGTCTAGAAGGTGATGGAAGATCTGTAGTTTTCTGTTAATGAAAAACATCTGAGTAATCCCAGACAATAAAGTGTTAAAATACCAGTTTGTGCTTATTGGGATACATCCACTGTTGCACAGGAACTGACCTTAAACTGAAATTACTTTAATGTCTTTAAGCTGAAAGAGAGTGGGTTTAGATTAGGTGGTATTAGAAAGAAATTCTTTACTATGAGCATGGCGAGGCACTGGCACAGGTTGCCTAGAAAAGTTATGGATGCCCCATCCCTGGAAGTGTTCAAGGCCAGGTTGGATGGGGCTCTGAGCAACCTGGGATAGTGGAAGATGTCCCTGCCCATGGCAAGGGGGTTGGAATGAGATGATCTTTCAGGTCCCTTCCAAACCAAATCGTTGTATCAACTGTCCTAGTAGAAAGTCTATCCCATCTGTGTTTAAAGTTGTTATCTGTGGAGGAGCAATTATCAGACTGGGAAAGATATAAGAAGTGGAGAGAGCTGTATGGGAACTGAAAGGACTATGGATTTTAAACACATGGAATGGACTTTTTCACCACGGACTGACTGATGTTTTCCCCAGTTTTATTGTGTTATTTGTTCCCATTGTTGTACCCCTGTTTGCCACTGGTTTTTATGAAATTTTAATGTACCCTCCATTTTGTCCCTTCTTCTCCCTCAGGTTTTCCCGCCTTAAGTTGTTTACCTCCTTGTTCTCCCCTGCTTTCCCGCTCCTCTGCTGCTGATTGGCTACAATTTGCCGCAGTGCAGAGTGAGCTTTCATTGGCCCTTTCCCCTAGATACTCCTAAGTCACACCTACCTCTCCCTTACCCTCCAATCCTTGTCTGCCCTGGGTTGTCAATCCCATGCTCCTCCCCAGTTCTAAGTCCTCCCCTCAGACCTACCCTATTTAAGTCCCTGTCTCTTCTTAATAAAGTGGCATTGCTTCCCCGACCTTCAACTGTGTCCTGACCCTCATTCGCAGTGCCGCGTCCCCTTTCCCTCTACCCCTCGGGCCGTGGCAGTTATCTATCTTTACAAAATAATATACATACTAAATTTAACGTTTTTAATTAATTTGAGCTGTAAAGTCTCAAGAAACTCTGATTCTCAAAATGTTAACCATGTGAGTCAAATAATATTTACCAGTCAAGAGGGAAGAGTAATTTTAAATGTACCATCTGTTGTCTGGCCCTTTAATAGTGTTAGTCCTACCCACCCTCTCTCAGCTGATCCTGAACAGCAATAAATAGAACAAAGGTTCAGTCAAAAGCAGTAAAGAGATGTGATCCCCTGATAAGGACATGAATAAATAAGCCATTTGGATCTTCTTCCAATTGCTTTTGTTTATATTGAGTTTGTAGCCTTTCAGTCTTTGAATACCTGGTCTTTTGTATAGTTTGTGGGCTGTCTACTGCTCTCAGTATAGCTGAGTAAGGACTGAATCATATTTATATAGTGAATAAAGAAGTTTTCTGTAGAGTCTGTAAAGGATGATCCTGGTTTTGGAAGAGGAGCTTGTCCATGTCATAGGCTTCTAACCTGGTGTGTTCAGATTGCTTAAACTGCAATTTTTTAGGTGGCAGTTCACTGATTTTAATTTTTTGATAGCCAGCTCAGAGTTATTGAGCATGAAAACCTTAAGCTGAAGTCACTAAGACTGTTTGTATCTCTGTAAAAAATAAATCTTCCATTGTTTCAAGCTAGATGTGAAAATATCCAAGTGATCAAAATTTAGCACATGGAGGATATCCTATAACATAGACTGAATGCATATTTATATTTACACTTGTGCTGAATTATTTTAGTTGTAAATTTCTAATGTAATTTTTAATGATTCTTGCAGATAGGTATACTTGCAAGGAATAGCAATATAACATTCAGAATACAAATTTAACACGCACAAATAAAAATTACATTTCAATTATTCATGTGACATAGAGAATTTTTAATAGCAACGGTGATTATTTCTTCACATGTCAGCTGTTACTGTAAAATAACAAATAGAAGGGTCAGTCTGGGAAGTAAAAAGAAGAGAATGCCCTTCTGGCACACCTAGATAATGCTATAAAATCTAACAGATCAGGCCAAAAAAAGTTAGAAGTGTTTCTGAGTATCAAACTTGCTATCTCAAAATCAAGTTCTGATTTACAGAAGAGTTTACTTTTTTCATTGCAGGTTGCTATATTAACATGTGCCAGCTTTGAATGATTCGGCCAGTTTTTTGGTGGAGTTTGTATTTTCCAAAGCCCGCCAAAAATTGTTTTAGACATTATGTTACAGCCTGAATACTAGGCTAGGGGCAGTGTGGCAGCAGTGTACGGCTGGATCAGGGAGGACGTTCTACTCAGGATGAAAAGTGTGCTTCATGCGTACAAGTTCGTTTTGCACACGTTTATTTGTCAGTAGAGAGAGTGCTCTGCCTGCTTGGGACCTGGCAGTTGAACCAGGCGGGATTGTGTCCTCCCACTGCCTCATTGGCTTTGCTGTTTTCCCTGGGATCCCATTGTGTTAGCCACCAATTCTCCTTTCTTTGGCGCTGCTCAAGTCAGAGAATTTCAGGGATGAATAATTTCAGGCATAAATTCTTAAAAACCCATTACTCTGGAAGAGATGAAAGCAGATTAATTTGATAGTAGTCACAATGGGAGAAAGAATAGGGTTAGGAGTAGGAATTGGTTTGGGGGGTTTAGCACATTTCTTTGCTGTGTGGAAGAATAAAATGGTAGATTTCTGTAAGGAGAGCACTGAAGTGAGGAAAACATTCAAGTCACTTGCTTATAAGCAGTGAAGACTTCAGATTTAATAGTCTGGTTTTTGCTTTGCTTGTTGTTTCTTCATTTAAATTCCGTCCATTAAAAAGTATAGTAATTGTCCCAATTTCAGACTGTGATCTCATTAAAAATGTAAGTAAAAATAGGATACTACCGTGGTAATTAATTTTCTCTTTCACTTGCCCTAGGTAATGATAATAGTTTTTCTCATGTCTGGGGGTTTTTGTCTTGATTTTTCACGTGAAATGAATTTTAGCTCTAATAGTCAATCAAAGTGCAAGAACATGTACTATAACATTATTTATTTAAAATACAGGTTAAATAAAACTTGTTATTTAATATTTTGCATAAATCCCACGTGATTTGTAAAGTATGATCCTACACAGCAGCACTGGTCTAAACCTCCTACCTGTTGTTACAGCTGAGTAATGACTTCATTAATGTGTGGGTGTAATTTTGAAATTGGAAAATGCCCTCTCATGGGCCATTAATTTCTATCTGCAGCAAGAAGACTTACATTTTAATGTGTATGTACTTCTGAATTTCGTTTAAGGTGGCTTCCCATCACTGCATTCTCAAATGAAATACCAAGTTCCTATCTGTAGTAATAGGAAAGCCTGTGGTCTACTGAATACCTGTGTGTGCTCAGGCTCGTTGCATTTGTTTACACTAAAGTAAAAATTAATAAGTAGATTAGCAGTCTTAGGCATTTCTCTTCTTCCCCCTCGAATAATTTCCATTTAAAACCAAATAAGGCAGATTATCAGTTTTTATTAGCAATCCTTCGAGTCCTGGGAGTCCGTGGGTGGTAAATGCAGATCCGTGCTTCTCAAATGGTGTTTGGTCTGACAGTGGAGTTGTTTGTACCATGCTTGTGAGGGGAATGTGGAGCGAGCTCCTTGCACCAGGTGCAGATTCCCTTTTGAAGTGGAGTTCAGGTTCCAGATGCATTTTTTTGGTTCTATTCATTTCACATACGCAGCCATCTGCTAGGAAACCGTCTTCTGCTTTCTCAATCTACAAAACAATTACGTATTTTGAAAATAGGTTAGTATTTTCTAAATTACATACCCATTTCATCCTTCAGTACAAAAGCTGTGATTGTTTATCTGCTAGCGAATTCTTGAAGTGTATTTACACTTCCTCTCATGCATCTTAAGCATTTGTAAATCTTTTAGCCAAGTACTACATTATTCTTATTCAAGCTGCCACCTGCAAGCCACCCGTGTGTGATGGTTTGGTATATTCCTGTTGTTTCTCAGATAGGTTTTTAAATAAAACTATCCATAGACATAGATAAATAAAAGTCGTATGTGAAAGTTAAGGGCTGACTTGCAAACTAAGTGGGCTGTTTTGGAGATGGGGTTTGCCAGAGCCAGGCTGGCATAGGTAGCAATTCATCCTGCCTCTTGGACCTCGGGTAGGGAGGATATGTCTCTGATGTGCCTGCGGGGCTTTCTTTGCCTTGGCTGACGGGCCAGACTTCCATGAGCTCTTTGGGCAACCTACTACAAAATCTGGCTCAAACAACTTCTCTCAGTCGTTGCAGACCCTGGGGCAACCTCTGAGTCAGCCTCTGGCCACTGTCTCAGGCTTTCCTCAGATGTCCAGTCTTCTTCCAAACAAGGACTTATATGGCCAGACACAAGAGTGGTCTCACCTACCGCCTGCTCTTTGTCAGCTCAGTGGTTTTTTTTTTCCCCTTGCAGAGATAATATTTTGTTTCTTTTCTTCTCCATTACGTTTTCACTCTCTCGTCTTTTTGCATCTGTTGGTGTCTTTCCTGGTCTAGGCTGGTTTTGGTTGTTAGCCAGTTGTCTGGTTAGTGCCAGTGAAAGGCTCTTCATGTTTTCTTCTGAGACAAAATGTCTAAGCCCACAAAGATTTATACTTGGATTTAAGCTAGCTAAAACATGTACAACATTGCAGGATCAAGGCCTAACCTTGGAAAGAATCTGTTGGAAACTTGGTGTTAAATAATATCTAGGTAGAGTGTTTAGACTTTCAGCATGTTTAATATTTTGAAAATTGCTTAACTTAGCAACAGATGGCAGGTACTTTAAAAGTGGAGGATATGTTTGTTGCAGAGACTTTTAAAATATGACTTAACATGACTAAAAATTCTTATATTAAAATAATAATTTTATCCATGTTAGTTGATTTATGGGCACATAATGTTAAGGATTCAGTGTTATGAGCAGTAGGTCTCTGCATTCCATATTTTTATGAGTTTCAGTGGAAGGGAGAAAAATCTATTTACTGATTTCTGCAAAAGAATCACAGGGATACATTTGAACTATTCATTGATTGACTTGAATAATTAGAAGGTTTGTGGCTGACAGACTTTGGTTTCACTACTGATTATTAATATAACATAAGAAGTGCACAGTAGCCTTTGAAAGAAGAAATGTAGAAACCTGTCAGTGAAGTCAATCTGATGTGAATGAAACAAAGCTTGGGATAGGATAGGATAGGATAGGATAGGATAGGATAGGATAGGATAGG
>NW_020925659.1:2453135-2499909 GCF_003984885.1 Neopelma chrysocephalum | reverse complement strand
GGATAGGATAGGATAGGATAGGATAGGATAGGATAGGATAGGATAGGATAGGATAGGATAGGATAGGATAGGATAGGATAGGATAGGATAGGATAGGACAGGACAGGATAGGATAGAAAGACTGGCTTTTACTTGACTTAATAAGCAGGATTATTACTGAATGAGTTTGGATTTTTTGTCAGAACACTATTTTTTCCAATATATTTTGACAGAGCCCTCAGCTATGAGAAACTACTGACTGTAGATACCCTCTGCCAGAATGATGAATCTATTTCCAGTAAGCTAGTTGCTTCATCTTGCTGGATATACTCTTGAGCATTTATCACGCAACTCCCTTAATCCAAACCAGTTGTGTACATATTTTGTAATTGATGAACTGCTGACAGTAAATAATATTCATACAAAATCAACTATTTGTTAAATAAAAAAAATACTATTTAACAATTTTTGTACCAAAACTTAGCAGTCTTGTAGTTACTGACTCTTTTCACATGAACAAGAGTCATCTAAAACTGTGTTTATAATTATTGCAACATTGACTATACACCATTTCAGGTAAGAACACATTTACATTGCAACTGTATGTTAAATACTTTCATCAGCACAGTGAGTAATACCAGATCACTAGTCCTTGAAATAACATGTCAATAAATTTGTGAAGATGAAACAACTCTTCTCCCATCAAATTCTGCTCTACATTTAGATGAAATGCCTTGGTTAAGTAATGTCTTTGAAGACTGGGTGTTACTTCCTTTAGCTCTGATTGTAGTTGGCAGGCATTATATGTTCTTTGTGTATCACCAAAACAGAACATCTATCTGTGGTGTACTCTCTATGTTTTCTTCATAAATTCATGCAACTTGGTGGGTTGGGCATATTTTAGTGTGTTGTTTGCATCTGATTAATTTGCTCTTACTGCTCTTGTGTGCACATATATCTTACCCCTGCTACTGAATATATGTGATAGATGCAGTGAACTGTTGGCTTCTGTTCTGTGAATATTAATCAAAGAATATGCTCCTCTGCTTAATGGCTTTGCAGTGTAGGAGGCAGCCAAACAAGTCTTATTTTTTTTGCTCTTTAATCATTATTGTGTAAGATACTGGCAAGAACAGTTTTTTTCATCTATAAACACTATTTCATGCTTAAACATATCCATTGTTTGGTCAAAGTTATGAAATATTGTTGCTCAATGAAATTTTGTTTTCAGCATTTCCTGGTAAAGCAGTAATAGAAGAGATAAAACAGTAAAGGAAGGGGGAGATGATTAAGTAGAAAAAATATTGGGCATAGCATGCAAGGAAGAAGCAGAAGATGCGGAGTCAGTAAATTCAACCTCATATGGTTTCAGGTCTTATGATTTGGACAAATAGTTTTCTTTAATCAAAAGCCAAACCGGATGCTTTTCTAGATTCCATGGCTGTGGTGAAAGGAATAATTTTTGACTGAAGTATTCTTAAGGAGAATAAGGATAGACATTTGCTATGTTCAGATATCTGCTTAAAATGTGTATGAGAACAGATATTGATTAGAGTGTGACAGCTTATTTGGGTGAGAAATTAAAAGACATCTTCAATAGTTAAGTAAAAAAGCCAGTAAATGTTTGTTTGTGATGATGGTGGTACAGCTGAGTATCAGAAGTAGCGAGTTTCTTGAAAGCACAGCTCACATTTTTATGACAAGTAGGTCTGTTATAAATTTGATAGATACAGCTTTAGTCATTCTCCATGAATCCCAGCAGTGAGGCAGCCAAGGCTGATGGGAAGGCTTGTGCTTAAGGGTTCATAGCTTTTTTTTTCTTGGTGTTCTTGGCAGGGGGTTGCTTTGGTGTGCATCCCCCACCCCCTTCAGAAAAATGTCCCTACAGTAAGGCCTTTCTGTAAGTTGTGCTGTTAGCAAAATCTTAGTTCTAGCACTATCACTAGCTTAGCTCTAGAGAACTAGCAGAATTAGCAGAATTTATGGAATAGGAATTTCTCTTGCCATTGCTTGTTGCCCTTGACCGTTAGGACAGTCTTGCAGTTCACAGAAAAACAATAGTTGGAAGCTGAATCATTGAATCACAAAAACTTTTTTGTTTGTTTCCAGTCAGTTTATTTATCTCAGAGATGTATTTAAAGTATTTTCAGGAAATATCAGTAAGATGATTCTATTGAATGGCTTCAATAAAATACTTAATCCACTATTATCTAGTGGAAATTAATATATTTTGCTACTTGAACGCACATTTATTCAGTGTTGTACCACCTCCCTTTGAACAACTCCTATAAATACTCCTCTTGCATATATACATATATTTACATTTGAATATATTAGCATGCTCTTGCAGAAATAGCTATTTGGAAAGAAATTTTTGCTTACAGACTGTTTGAATAAATTGAGTATTTCTTTCAGATCCATGTCAAAATGGTAGACCTTGTGTGTTTTAAAAATGCTTTCTTCTGGATGAAGGCCACTTCCACTGGTTTAATTCATACAAACATCTGCTTCTGTGATTTTGAATCTACATCTTCCATTTTGATAATGATTAATCCCACATTCTCAGTGTTTGTTAGTTCTCAAAAGTTAATTGTTAGTCCAGCTAAGAAGTCTTCATGTCTGGTTAATGTGGTTACTGCTTACTGACCTTCTGAAAATGCTGATATGCCAAAGAATTTTTTAATGTACTAAGAACAGCTAACTAAAGTTAGATACCTTTCTCTGCTGATTGTCCTTCCCTAGTTTTTGTAATCATGCTTTAAGATTGCAATAATAATATGGAAGTAAGAAGAGACAAAACCATGGCTTCTTTGAGAGCTTCCCTAGTAGTGAGTTTAGTTTAGTTTACATGTAAATGTTGTCCCTAAGGTGCAAATTTTAGTATGGACTATGGGCTTGTTAAGGTATATATTCTTTTTTAAGTACAGTTCTTCAAAAGTGGTAATTGATATCATAAAAATATACAGTGTTAAAAAAATCCAGAGGTTTTGGATATGCCGGTTACTGGCAAGTAGCTTCCACTCAGCTTTTGCCTGATATGAGTAAGGTAACTTGTCTGTAGTAGAACAGAACCTCTTTTAATAGTACCTCTTTTCAGTTATTTACATGTCTTTCTAAGAAACAGGACAATTGATTTCAACTTAGATGTAGTTTCAAAACTGCAGAAGGCATTTGGTAACGACTTCTGTGCTAATTTAATTCCTGTGTGTTCATGTAATTGTTTATGGAATTTAAAATGAAAATACTTAAACTGAACAATGCATCTGCATTTGTGGTGTAGATAAATGGGAAACTAATACTTGCATTTTCTCTTTTTGCAAACTCTAGGGGGGACACAGAGATTACCTCGCACAATTGGAGTGTCATTGGCAAAAGAACTAATCTTCTCCGCACGTGTTGTGGATGGTGAGGAAGCAAAATCAATAGGATTGATTAGCCACGTGGTAGAACAGAATGAAGCAGGGGATGCTGCATACAAAAGAGCATTAGCTCTGGCAAAAGAATTCTTACCTCAGGTACGACAGGTTATTTTGATCTTGGTTTTTACTTTGTACCAAATATTAAGACTGAAAAAGACACAGCTGTATTAAAAAAAAACTGACATGAAGTTGTGTATTAAAAAGCCATGCTAGTCACATGACAAGCAAAGAAGTTTTCTATTTTGTGTATTGAGTGGTGTTATTTGGTAATAATTTCATAGTGAAGAAAAAGCTTCCATCAGTCCTTGTCTCATCATGATCTGGTCTGTGTTTTCATTGTGCGTTTTGGCTTTCAACTTTTAAACAAAAAAAAATGCACAGGTTTTATTTTTTAGTACAGCAATTGTCTTAATAGGTCATTCTGTTGCTGTTGAACACTTCAGAGGAGAGGCAAAGAAGTCCATATGAAAGTGGATATATCTCAGTGTAACTTCTGTTTGGAAAACATAAAGCTAAATGGATTTTCAGTATTAAAGCAAAGCCCATTTATTAGTGGAAAATTTGCTTTCTGTCCTTTGTATATATGCTTGATGAAAGATTCATGCTCTTTTTGTCATTCATTCTAAGTGACATTCTATCTTAGTCTTTCATAAAAGAATTGAAGGGGGATTTGCTGAATTCCTGTGCTTTAGAACTTAAAAATTTTAGTGAGAAGCACAAGTATGACCCTTACGGTAGTAGGTGATTGCTCCCTGTTACCATAGGCTGCAAGCTGTTAGTTCAGAGTAGGAATGTGAGTTTGGAGCTTTTGATAAACCTGCTTTTCAAGTAAAGAGTCCCAGGTAGCAAATCTGTTGGAGGCGGAAGAAGAAAACAATTAATAAACCACTTTATTGGATCACAAGTGTAACAGCTAAAATTTTTAATTGAAAATTTAAAATGTTATAGCTTAAATATGGCATTTAAAGATGGTTGTTTGTGTCTTGAGCAGGGACATAGGACTGACCTTGCAAAGACCTCTAGTGATGTATCTTAAGGTGGCCTTTCTGAGCCTTGTTTTGAGGGGAATTGGCCAAGCTTGACAAATGTGGACACACTCATCACCTTTGAAACATAAACCAAACACAATGCTTTAATTAGGTTCTTTTGAAAATAGTTTGCTTTTACTTTTTCTCAGTATTCAGCCTATCAGTGTGGAAGCAAATGTCTTCTATAGTGATGAAATCTAGGATATTTGACCCATTACTTTAAATTTAATGAGAGTCCAAAGTGTAGGTCGCGATATAAGAACATTGAGGTACAGACTCTCCAGCTACACATCTTGTAGGTTTTGGTCATATGTGAATAAACTTTTTCTTTCCTTTTAGGGACCAGTAGCAATGAGAGTTGCAAAACTGGCTATCAATCAGGGAATGGAGGTAAGGATCTGTACTTTCCGTGAGAGTAAGCAGAAATCAGGTTGGCAACAGTTCTGTTGTGGTGATTTTTTTCTAGAACTGTTCTAGTTTCTCACTGTATAGTCTTTCAAAATCTCTTTGGTCAAAACTTTCTAAAGGATGAAATGCAGTTTTATTATGTCTCAGACTCCCTAGATGCTGATTTCTGTAACGAAGCTTAGTAGCCTCATGCCTGCTCAGGAGTAGTGCACCCTGCTAATTATGAATACTAGAAACTAAACATAAACTACTATGAACAAATTGTATTTCAAATCCTGGGTGGGAAACAACGATCAAAGTTACACTCTGTTGAGTCTGTCAATGCTCTCAATTCAGCTTTCAGGCTGAAGGGCATGTATTTGTTTTAATAGTTTAATAGAGCTCAGTGTTAAAGTTGTATCTGGAGTTTGATTTCATGTTTGATTCTGATTGCTGTTCCTTTTTGTACGCTATTGGCCTAGCTCTAAAGCTCATTAAAATCCAGTCCTGAAGACATCTGGACATGTGTTTTACTGAAGGCATATGGATCCTCTTGCTGAGTTCAGCAGGACTGTCCATATTTAAAGTTAAGTTCTGCAGCAGAACACCCTGTAGCTCAACCGGGTAAAAGGAAAAGGGCATCACACTGTATGCAACATCTGAAAACAAGAAGACAAATTTAAGAATGGTCCTTTCTTTCTTAAAAGTCCCAAAAGCAACCAGCAATATAATTGAGTTCCACCAGTAAGTTGTGGCGTGAGAACCAAACTCCGATGCTGTTGTGCAAAGAGTGTGTTTGTTAGGTTTCCATAGGAAGTAATGATGGAATTCAGGATTTATTTCAGTGGTACCCAAGGTTCAAAGTGCAACAAGATAAATTATCTGGCTACCAGATATAGTGGACTGAAAGGTCAAAATGATGATGTTTATAGAATTATGGACATTACGGTTAGAAAGATTCTGTATGATCATCTCCAGTTCAATCTTGAGGCCACAAGACAAAGATCTACTGTATCAAAACCAACCAAGGCACACGATCATCCAAGCTATTGTTACAAAACTTCCATGGCACAGATTTTACGGCTTCCTTTGGTAACCTATCCTATAGCTTATCTCCCCTTGAAAATTGCTTGTGGTGTGTGGCCACAGTCCTTCCAGTGGTCAAGTGGAGAACTAATGAGTTCTGCAGCAGCTGATGCTTCAGACAGACAGAGAAATACTGAGGGCAAAATTCAGCTTTTTCAACTGTTCAGGCCAGCTCACAAAGAAAATAAATGTATTAAAAATAGATGATGATGCAGAATGGCCATTGGCCTCTTTTTTCCTCTATTTTAAATCCCTCTAAGCTCTAATTTATATTTTTTGTGGCATGGCGTCGTGTTTTTATATGACATTTTGAAGATAACTTAGAACAGATTTTAAATAATCATGCAGTACATCTTTTCCCCTGTAGTAAGTGAAATTATTACAAATGTGCAGGTAGCTAACGATTGTTACCTACCCAGTTGATTTGTAGCAAAGAGCATACATTTTTTTGAGTGTATTACATACTAATTGTATTGCCAAATAGGGAAGCTGTTAGAGAAATACTAACCACTGTCACCACATGTCAATGTAGCATTTCTGTGTTAAAGTAAGGTAGAAGAACTTTGCAGAAGTGTTATAATATGTGGCATACAGAAACACAGTATTTATATGAGCTGTCTGGAAATAATATATAATAAATATAAAAAATATTCCTTTAAAAAACTTTGTATTCTTTTCCTCAGGTCGACTTAGTAACAGGTTTAGCAATTGAAGAAGCTTGTTATGCTCAGGTATGTAAATATGATTACACCAAAAAAACCCACAGAAAATAGGCTTTGTTGATGCCTGTTATGAAACATGGAAATTCAAGTAGGAATTGCTCTATGATTTCTTCTGCAAACATTTTGGCATTGTGTTTAGACTTTCCATCTACTTGTTCTGATTTTGTAAGGAATTTCAGGAAGGAGGTGTAGTTGAGCACAATAACATGTCCCTGCCAGGACTGGTAGGGTGAAGGTAGTGAGGCACTATTAGCAGTCAAACATTGCCATGCATCTAGTCCAAGAACTGCCTTCCTTTTGCTTTGTTTTGGTTTGACATGAAATAACACGAAGGGCAGTTCATTACCATGCCCCTAATGGCATATGTGCTAACCAACAGAAAATCAAGACAAACCCCCTTGCCTGTGAAACATGGGAATGATGTGTTTGAAATTGAATGTTCTTGGCCTTTGAGACAAGTTTTTGATGACGGAAATAGAAGCATCGGCTTTAGATGCTTGTTTAAGGCATATGGTGATCTGATTAATAGCCTCCTTCCCCCCAAAAAACAAAACAAACAGAACAAAACAAACAAACAAACACGAAAACAAAAAACCTACCACTGAAACATCAAAAAACAAACCCTAAAGAGTTTCTTGCAGACATCTGTTTGGAGAAAAGGTAGTCCTCTCGAATTGTTTCACAGCCATATGTCATGCCTTTGAAGTGTCTGGTGCTTTCCTGTCTCTGACTACATAGCTTTTAATTTTTCTGTTGTATTATATGTGGCATCCTGGGTATGTTGAAAAACAAGGATTTGTATGCTAATATTTTTCTTGGTGTTGTTTTTGGTGTCTATAATGAAGTGTTACTCTGCTCATTGCAGACTATTCCAACAAAAGATAGAATTGAAGGTCTTCTTGCGTTTAAGGAGAAGAGACCTCCTCGCTACAAGGGAGAATAAAAGAATCTGATGCCTTTAAAACACAGGGGGATAAAAGTACTTCTATGAGGACCATTAAGGTGCACTTTGCATCTGCACCTGGAATATCACAGCCACCAAAGTACAGCAAACCATACAGATGTTACAACATTTTGAATGTGTGTCAGCTCATGCTCATTACAGTTTCTCATGGTTTTGATCTGTGTATTGGCAAGGTCACAGGTTCATGCAGCATTTTCAAAATTTTGCGTGTATGAAACATACCATTCCACAGTTGAACAAAGCTCTGTAAATTCTTTACGTAGACAAAAACGTATCTGTGATGTTAAGCATAAATCTGCTGTATCATTTTATCGAAGCAAGAGCAACTACTGAACACCAAAAATAAGAAATTGTACCAAATATGCATTTAAATGATTCTGTATATCAGTAAAAATCATATTTGAGTATTCTACCCGAATATGTACATTGTTAATAAAGCTAAGGGAAATGAAAAGGATTATTGTTTGGAAAATGTTAAGCTTAGTTTATCTTATTTACACTATCTTTAGTAAAATGAAATTCACTTCAGCACATAATGGTGTCCTTTTGATTAAATCGTTGCCATTATATTAATTTAACTGTATTAAATTAAACATTTTCGAGGCCAGCCTTTAATTATACATCTTGTATGTTAAACCTGTCTTTGTCTTGCATTCTTCCAACATATCATCTGATCAGCACTGTCAGCTGTGAAGGAACTTCATTTCACTTGACCCAGTTATTTTAATTTTTTGATGATTGTATTAAAGATGATCGTGGAGGGATGTGACTAATGCACTGTTAAAGAAACTAGAATTATATTAATCTGCAGAATATTACTTTTGCAGGTTCTAGGAATGTATATTTATATACAAGAGGGATGATATTGAAACGTTCTTTATTCTGTGGTGGCCTCAGAGTTCTTTTCATATATCGAAAGAGAAATGCTGTAGGTTACGAGGTGAGAAAACTGTTGTGGTTCATACTCTATATTTGCAGTGGACATGGCATATACAGCAAATGTCTGGAAATAACCTCGTTGAAAGTATTTTTGTTAACTTGACTGGAAAATAAACATGGCTTAGCAGTTGGAGGCTGTCTTTTTATGTGAAAACAAATTTATTTGTGTTTGGATACCATTGGCTCATGAAACTTGTGAGTGCTTTGCTGTTTCTGCAACATTAACTATGGTCACTGTCCATATCTGTGATGATAAAGCAGCTCATCAACATGAAATGACAAGAACTCATTTACATTCATATTTAGACATACCATTACATGTAAATTGATTATAACTGGTAGAGCTCACACTTTGTTGACTGGTAAACTTGCTGAGTCGATCATTTCATGCACAATAATTTGCAAATAAAGTACTGGTGCTTGTTTTGATAGTCATATAAAGCCTAGAGGGTCATTTTCTTCTGTTTTTGAAATGCTAACATGTCATTTTCATTTTTACTGACTAGGAAATAATTATGTTAATAGGAAAAAAAATATTAAGTCTGTGCTGACGGATTTCTGTTTCATAACTTTGATATACAGTGTGGTTGTTGAGCTGCCTCTTTTTCTAACAAGCACTGATTAAGGAGCTTCTGTGAATATCCATTTAAAAACATCTAATAACCTTAAATACTGTGGCATAAGACTGTGTAGATTCATGCCTTTAAGTAGTAGTTTTGATCTCAGAAAATAATTTTGCTGTCGCAGTGGTCTCTCCATTCCTTTTCTCAGGAGGAGATAGTGTCATATCATAGCAATTTGAGTCCCTGCTTTGAAGTCAAGAGTTTGAATATTATTACAAAGTGAGTGTCAGTCAGACAGTTTTTAAAGATACTTTGGAGTGATGTTGAAACAGTTTTGAAGGATCAATATTTTAGCAAAAGATGTGTTAATCGCTATCTCCGTTATTAAGTGACGTGTTATGATGTCTGCAGTGCTCATGATTAGTAGCAATATTAGAACTCTGCTTCCACAACAGGGTGATTTGTAAGAGAAATGCTCTTATAAAGGCTGACTTGTCCACATGAAAGGTACGATCTGGCAAATCATCCTTCAAGCACCTGCGCTCGACTCTTTCAGTTCCTGGTAAAGCCATGCTTTTCTCCACTCTAAATCCACTCCATGGATGAGTAAGCCCTGGTCCCCTCTGGTTTCCTGAAATGTTATCTCATGGTCCCTGCGCAGAAGCATCTTTTTCTCCTGCGTCTGTTGAGCTCAAGTGGATAGTGAGTTCTTCTGCACTTCACTGAGTTGGATATTGAAAAGTTATAACACAGGTAGGTCCATTACCTTCAGCTTATAACGTCTCAGGAGTGTAAGTTCAACTTACTAAATTGCCTAGAAATTCTCAGATTCATGCAGAAGGTAATGTGTGACTTTATATAACACATACAATTTTAGCCTTTAGTCTGTCAAGCCATTTGTATTTTCAATGTTATTGAAGTAACTCACATTCTTTGTAGTTTTACTAAATTTCTGGATAAAGTTTTCATGATTATCTGCATGGCTTAAGTCACTTCAATACTTTTGAGTAACTCACCTGCTATGAAGAATAGTGGTGTTTTATTTATTCTAAGGCTATGTAATGACACATCTTGGAGATGTTGTTCTGTGGAACATTTCTGTGACATTTGCTGAGCCATTGGTGCCCAATTGTTGCTGAAATTCTGTCAGTCTGTGTGGCATTACTCATAGTCCTACACCAAGGTTCATGTCAGTGCTTTTCTAGAACTGCTTTTAACCAGCTGCATTCAGAATAGTAAACATCACGATGTATCATTCTCAGCTGCTTCATATTTTACTCAGTCATTGCTCTTTGATTCATTTAATCGTAGTCAGATTTGTTGAAGAGAACAACATAGGAGAGGGCAGAATATCATGCTACTTGGAGTCTGGTTTTGGGAGACCTAGGGAGTAAAGTAAAGGGTTTGATACTAGTGTCACTTCACACACCAAACCCAACTCCCAGATGCGAAGTGAAAAGAGTAATTGAAAGATCTTAATTTATCAACACATAGTTTTTATTTCATTCCTTTTCCATTCAAGCAAACGGCTGAAAAGGTGTCTGCTGAGATTAGACAGAGGATTTATTTACAATTTTAAAAGATGTACTTGAAAATCATTGTTCTTTCGTATGGTGTGCAGGGAACAAGATGTGCTTTCCTGTCTCACTGGTGGAATTTTAGCCCTGTTCTTGTACCTTATGACAGTGCTGAAAAGCTACAGGGCTTCATTGTCTACTGAGGCTGATGCAGTCAGTGTAGTCGAGGTGTGATAATGTTCGTGGTGATGTGGTTATTTTAAGATGTTCTTTTTCTGCACACTTTTAGAACTATCTCCAAAAATGAGAAAAGGGATAATTGCAAGCAGATAAACCAAAAGAAGAGTTGTGTTCAGCTAAAGGTAATGAAATTCCTCTTGTGTACTACAGTAGCTAGTTTTTCTGTTTGTGCCCTTTTTTTTTTCTGTTGGCTTTTCTTTCCTCTGAGTCTGAAGCTCAGACATGAGTGTGCAGGGAATACTTTGAAGAATTTCTATGGGTTGTTTTCACTTTAAGAACATTGGCATTTTATAAGGAAAGTTATTAAAGTTTAAAAAATTTTCCTGAAAGGTCTTTGAAAGATATAATCAGAGATTACCATGTTATCACTAAATATTACGTAATATACCTTTTTATTATAGATTTAAATCATGTTCAGTTTCAACCTTGAAGCAGAGTTCAATAGAAGTTTCTTTAGTTATGCAGATTGCTGCGTTTTCACAATGTACTTATTATGCTCTATAATATATGCGTGTGTATACTGACATGTCATATGCATGCATATGTATGTGAATGTGCATATGCATATGTGTACATATAAATAAAATTATCCAGACTGTCAGGCAAGACCAGATGCCCTCAGGATGTGATACCACTATTCTGCTCCAGGAAGTTTTGAATTTGTTTGTGCAGGAGCACTACCAGCAGAATACTCAACCCCACACAGCATGTGCTGTGCCTGCTACAAGTGGCCACACTTGCCATGTGTTCTGTTAGCACAGAAGTTCTGCCACAGAAGCAGCAGTCAAGTAGTGAGGGGATGCATGTGTGTCACCGTGTATCTCGACGTGTACATGTGGTAGTTCAAGGCTGGAATAAATGTAGCAGGAGTCAAAGGGAGTTCTTAAGTTTCAACAAAGGTGTGGCACCCAGATAGCACATTCCTCCCAGTACCGTAGTATCGTTTGCTCCTGCAGCTTGGGGAGGCCTACAGCAATCATGAGCAGCTCATTAATCAACAACTGTCGTAGATTATAAGATCAGTCTCTACCCCCCCTTAATAAGTCTAGACTTAGATTTCATCTCCAGCTTTTATCTAGTAGATAATTCTTCCAAGGACACTCATTCGCATGGGAAGAAATATGAAGTATGTTAGAAGAATTTATTACAGAGGGTGTGAACATTCTGTGTCAAAGCTAAGTCCTATTGCAATAGTTGAGTTCAAAATAGTACATTAACCCTCTAAGGCATAGTCTGTACATGTATGTTTATAAACTCTTCAAAGTTCTGGCTGGTGACTACCAGCCCTTTGATTATAATTTCTGAAGCATATGCTAATAAAGCTTTTGTAACATTAAAGAGCTGAGAATATGGTGCAGCTTTCTTGTTGCATAATATAACCACTTTCAGAAGAACATGAAAAGTGTGTTATTTTTTTAAGGAACTTATACGTCAAATTGTTGCTTCTTTATTCTGGCAACTGCTAATTGATTTAACATTTTCCCTTAAGCATAAGGGACTTTGTGATATCATCTTTGGCTCAATTCTTTCTAGCATGTTAAAAGTTCTGATGCCAGTTGTACAAATTTTTTAAAAACGTGTCTCTCTCATCCAGCTTAGAAAGACAAAGTTAAAAATTTAATTTTAAGGATGGAGTTGTGAAGGTTGTGTTTTCATTGCATATAAATGTTAATAATACATCTCTGTGGTTGCGTGGAAAGAGTTTGACTCTTCATTTTTTGTGTAGTAAGTCTGTAATGCTGGGACTGTTGTCTTCAGAGCTGGTCTGTAGCTGAACTATTTTTGTAAACATATGTAAGTATCCCCAGCTACTGACCCCTCAGGGTCTGTGGTTTGTGTTGTCCTGTAGTTGTCTTCTCTTGCCCAGCCTCCTCTTCCAAGCAGTGGTGAAAGGAGAAGAGAGCCAGGGAGCACACTTACAAGAAGCAGTGGGTTGGGGAAGGGTGGATAGGAAACAGGTTTTGTAGGGTGGGTTCAGGCTGCCTGTTTTAGTCACAGTCAACTTCAGCACAGTCATTTCTAGTACCTTCATGAGCAGATCCACAAAGTGGGCTTTTTCTGTGTTGGTTGGATACAGCATCTGAGTCCTGAACCCTAATGACTAGTAGAGTTCATAACATCCAGACGTGATTCCTAGAGTGTAAGTACAACATATGAAAGAAGGTGGGAGCCACAAAAACACCATAATGAGGAGAGTTCTGCTTAATTTACAAGTTCGTAAATGGACACGTGGACATGTTTCTTTTCCACTTTGTGTGGAATGAAATTTCTGTCTTCACCTTGGATTCTTACCCTTTCCTACAAGTCTTGTCTGAAATCAGTCTGTTTTCGAAAAAGTGAAAGAGGATGTGCTGCAGCCCCTCCATATGTATATTTGCTCAGGAGATGAAGGACTCATGAAACAGCAAAGCAACTCAGTTTTTGCTCCCTCCTTTCACTTAATTGACCTGAGCCAAACTCTCCTACAGTAGTGACTTGTACGGATGCTCTGAAGTCACTTCTGATTAATTTTTCTACTTTAAGTATTTATTCTACAAGTTAATTTATTGATACATAGAGATAATGACCTTCACATAAAGACCACAATGGTTTTTGAACGGATGACACAGTAAGGATGAGAACCCTGCTCACTTTCCTCTTGTCCCCAGAATCTCCTTTGTACTGTGTGGAGTCCTGTCTGCTAACCATGAAGGTGCCTACTGAGTCAGACTCCTTAGGTGTGGAAGGTTTAATTCATGAATCCCAAAAGGCCTTGGATACAGCACTTTCTAACTGCTATTGCCTCATATCATGACTTTGTGATGCCAAATCCCAGCAGGAATTTTGAGAATCTAAATTCTAGACTAGGACAATGTCTTGGTTGTGTGGATTTTGTGATGGTGCTTCTAGTCTGCTAATTTACTCTTTAGGATTCTTAGTTAAGCTTGAAAATACTTCCTTAAAGTAAGCAAGGGATATAATAGCCACTTGTGTCCCCGGAGTAGTCAGTCTGTCATCAGTGAGGTAGAAGGAAACACTAGCAATTCAGAGGGGAGGTGGTGGTGTAGCAACAGGGGCATAGCTGTAGTTGGCTGTGCTAAAAAAGTTACATGAAACTGGTTATTCCAGCTCAGTAGCCTGATTCTGCCAACAGACACAAAGTAGATGCGAACAGGACAAGCTTTTGGTCACACTCTGTGTGTGCATATGCATAATGTATAAAATGTGTGTCCATGTGTCCACTCTGCTTCCAGCACGTAGTTTTAAGGTTGTTCACAGAAGCATTTAAAGCATTGTTAAAATAGCTCACTAAACCCACGTCTCCATAGGTATGTGAGTTTAGAGTACAAAAACATTTTGTCCTACATGTTTTTATATTTCATATAATTACAGCATATTTATCTGAAGTATTTCACAAGTATACTTTTGTGTAATACTAGTAGGAGATTAAGTAATAGCTGCTTACTAGCATTATTGCACAAGAACATCAAATGTTATTGTGATGTTCTGAGATTGGAGGTACCAAGCATGCTTTTGGCTGCTTTGTTCCTGTGACCTTTATGCTGTTCTGGTTAATACAGCAGTCCTGTGAAGATGCACATGTTTTCCTTTACACAAATGCCAGTAACCACTTGAGCAGGGCACTTGATTCCAGTTTTGATGGGCGGTGCCTGTAATGGACAACGGTAGTGTATCCAGGCCAAGTTGGCTATCTTTGTGCTTTACAGTGCCAAAAACTTCAAAGCTTCTTCCTTTTAGAACTCTAAAGCAATACAAGTTTGTGTTTCTTCATATCATCAAACTTAATTATTGGCAATAAGCAACTGCTTGGCAGGAGCGGCACATCACATGGCTCCATTTCTGCTTCAGAAAAGGTCAGCATATGGCATAAACACTTTGCTGTATTATGCAGCCTTGTACTCTGATCACATAACACATGCTTCAGAAAGCATTATGCAATGTTAGACTCACTGATTAATGACTGCTTGCACAAGAAGTTTTTCATTACCCCAAATGCTAGAATCCTGGGAATGATTAACTTTGTGACATAACTCTCATCACATAAATATGGAATATTCAAACATAGCCTCAAAATAACGTATTTCAGAAATAACTGAACACTTTCCTGCTTAGTACTGTGTACAGTACTTGATTAACAACTGCTTTAAACCTTCAGAGTTGAATAGAAAAGCCTATTTGTGAGAACTGAAAACAAGATTTATTTCTGGGGTTTAAAGTTTTGCCCAAGAAGAATTTTTGCACACAGCAGCATCTCATTTGCAATATTTTTCCTCTGCTTGTGTAAGTTTGAATTTCCTGAGAAAAATCTGTGCCAACTATTTTCAGTGTTCAGCCAGTGAGTTAAACAGAACAAGTCAAATCTAGCCCTTATTTAGACCAGCAACTGCATGTATGTAAAATGACTCAGTCCAGTGTGTTCAGTAGTACAGTACATATAATTGTATGCTTAAATCAGCATAGTTAGAGCAGATTAAATTCCCAATAACTGCTGATGTTTCTGCAGGCACAGTATGAAAGCAAAATGTCGTCCTGAATGAAGTGTCTTGCAAACATACAGCTTGAACATTGCTACACATTCACATTTAACATTTTCATATTCTATTGATGAATCATTCCATGTTCAAATTTTGCAGATTCCTGTGCTAAAAAGCATGATGGCAGTGCATCACTCATGTTATCATCTTCAGAATGTACAAAAGAGGAAAAGCCTATAAAAGGAACTATTCCTTACTAAATTCCTTCACATATGAAAATGCGTCCTCTGGTTTAAAGTAATTGCTACAAGTTATCTGTGTTTCAACAGCTTTATGAAGGAGAAAGTCAGTTTTGCCTGCTTGGAAATTCAAGATCAGTTTTCACAAGGAAATAACTGTATTAAACTTCCACTTACTAATTTGCCTTTAAATGTCAGACTGAAAAAAAAAAAAAAGACATCTGCTTTTTTTATGATTCTCTCTCCTGTAAGTAATCCTGCTCACAAACAGCCACATTAAATAGAGCTATTTGAAGCCCTTGTAATAGGGGGGGGAAGGGTGATTTAGGATGCCACCACGTTAATGCATGCGTGCCACTTCTTCAGAAATAATCTTCGATGAGAACAAGTAGAGAAGGTAAACATTGACCTTCAGCATGTTCACTTTAGTTTTTGCCTTTTCCTGCATTCCAGCTCCTACAAGCGGTAGCAAAGGCTAAAGGAAATGGCCTCTGACTAAGCATTAGCTACCAGCGTGCCCTCATTATAGCTGAGGGCTCTTATTCTCGCCTAGCCTACGTGCAGAGCCAGCTAGTCTTTCAGCTGTGATGACGAAATGCCATGCATTTCTTCCTGGAATAGTACGCAGATAAGAGGCCACTTGTTATGCTGAGGTTTCAGATGAACTCCACTAAGGGTTTCAAAACACTCTGTCACAATTATATCAGGTTTCTTTAGCAACCAATTCATTTCAGACACTTTTAAGATAAAAAGGGAAGAGATGTTAGTTTATTTTCCCTTGTGGTTTCACTGTTTAAACCTTCACAGGATATGACTGGATGGTTTGTACGTGGCCTGAATGTATTAATTTTAAAGAAAAATAGCAGATCAAATTGGATCAGTTCCATTCTTGAAATCTGCATTATTTGTAGTCCTCTACGTGTACCTACAACTTGAGAGAAGAAACAAAAAAATCTCATGCCTGTGATATGCTGCTAGAAGGGTCCTGCTGTGCAAAATCAGTTGCTGAGTGCCTTGAACTCATTCTGGGTCCAGCAAAAGCTGAGAGTTTTCAGAACCTTGCAGCACGAAAGGTGAATCCTATATGCTGGATTGGGTTCAGATGCAAGGACATGTGTGCGCAGGATGAGCCCAGCTGGCCTAAGTGTTTCTTAGCAGCGATGGGAGAACCTGCTTGTGAGATAATTTTGGTGCCTGTTTAGGTGATTCCATGCACTAACAAAAGCCACTTTGGCGGGATCAAACAAATAATGAGAGCATCCAAACTGTGAAAGAAAGAGGACTCTGTGAATTGTTTGTTTCAAACTGAGAAATACCATCAGAACCAGCCATAACTGTATGTTACTGTGAAGAAAGGAATATATTGTCTGGAATAAACACTGGATCCTGTGCAGTTATATAGCACTCTTTGCTCACCTCTAGACTCTAGTGAAACATTTACAGTCTATGATATGCCCCATTTCCCATGTATCTGAATGCCACTTTGGAGAGATGTAGTCAGTAGGAGGGAGAGTCTTATGACAATAAATCTGAGTAAATCGCAACCTAAATAAGTAATATAAAAAAACCCCAACCCAACCCAGAATGGCATCTCTCCTTCATCACTTCCCCTGCAATTCTCTGCATTTACTAGTGTGCCATTAACTGGGAACTAAAAGCTTAATTCAATTTCCTTTTAAGACAACAAAATTTTCTTTTTCCATTTACATAACGAAATTTGGATCAGATCTTACTTCTGCAGTTTTATTCCTTTAATGCCTTCCAAATAAATGTGTAATTCCCAGTGAGATCACTAGGAATCTTGGCTATTCATAGTCCGTTCTTTCTTTTTTGTTCTTCAGTGAAGAGGGTCCCCTTTGAAAATGTCCAGAGAATACTAGAGTTTTCAAACCCACCACTTCCCTTAATTGCTTTCTTTTTTCCCCTTTCTTGGAGAAGTTCCTTTCTCTTGTTGTTGACTACTGACTCAGAAAAAAAAAAGACCAAATTTCCCTCACAAATAAAATATCTTTTAATTGTTTACTAGAGGCAGAGGATTCTTGCATGTAACTGTGAAGTAGTTCTGTCCTTGCCAAAGCAAGATATGATGACAAAGCATATGTTTCTCCATTATTTTTCTGCTCTCAAAATGATGAAAGTCAGCCTAAATACTGTTCCTGCAGTGGTCACTAGCAGGTCTTTTCAATGCTAGACACTTAATTTCACAAAAAATTCTGATCCACCAAGTATAAGTATGAACTATGGGCATCTCCTTTTTGGAATTGTTGCTGTTGTGATGTTTGATTTTAAATAAATAATGGCCCATCTTCGCGAACGAAGATTTGGGGAAAGGTCTTTTACCTTTCCAGCCTGCGCAATGGATTTTTTAGTTGAGACACAGCCTGCGCTGAACTGAGCCCACCCTTTAATCCTAAGGTTCATCTGCCGGGGCCAAGCAAGCTTGGACAATGGCAGTGAGGTCCTCAGGACGTAGGTTTGTTTAGAGTATCCTTCTCATAGATGGATGGCCTCACAGGGCTAACGGGTTCCATCTGCCCGGGAGGGACTGGGAATCGAACCCGTGGTCGCAGCAGTGAAACTCCTGCACGCTAACCACTAGGCCACCAGGGGTCCCTTTTTTAAATAAATACCTTAAGACTTATTTGTCAGAAGTAGTACTTGTTAAACGCTACTACTTCCAAAACTTCTTCATTTTGTGAACTTAGTTGTTTATAACCCATATTATGTGTTATTTGAAGTATCTTGCAGTGTTTTATCTCATTTTCTATCTCTAGAAGATTTGATCTTAATCTCTGAAAAACATGTTTTTTAATGGAATTTCATGGGGGGGGGGAAACCAACAAACCGAAGTACCTTTCTTGAAAATTACACTAAAAAGATAAATGCTGTTCTGTTGTTCAAAACCTTGAAATGTTTTAAACTGCAGTTACTGCAACTGAGAATTTGTCACCTTTAGTGAAATCACAGAACCAGCGAACACGGTCCCACCGCCGCTCCCAACAGTGAAACCTGTTTTCTCCTCCTCTTTGGCCTTTGCCACCAAAGGCAAGGTGGCATCCTTTCGTGCAGCTGGTGCTCCCACTCCCCTGACATCGCCTGCTGAGGGGAGGGGGTGTGTGCCATCTAACCTTGGCTTTGTGCTGTTTGTGGCTGGAGCCCTCACGGAATGCGTGACGACCAAGTTGTGCCAGTTTTTCTCTGCGAGGGAGGTGGAATGGGAACTTTGACTTGAGCATTTTTTCCTTTCATCAAACCCATTTTCGTGGAAAGCTGATGGATCCTCCTCCATCTCTTTCGAGCTCCGTTGACACTGTGTAAATTTCTAAAGATACAAGGGTGATAGCAGTAATACCACGATGTTTTCTAAGGCTGTTGGTGCATGGATAGAGCGCAGGAGAGAGGGGCCAGGCTTTGTCTTCTTGTGCAGTCAGTCGAGCTGTCAGAGGCATAAACTCTGCTGGGGATTGAGAAGCTGTGCTGACAGGCTTCAGCCAGCGAGCAAATGTCCAGGTCCTGCACCATCTTGAACTGACATAGTGATTCACTGTTAGTAGGATCCAAACTAGCTGGATGCAAACCAGCTCAGATTTATTTACACGCAAATACTGATTGCAGAATAGCTGTAATAGGCATTAAAAAAAAAATAAAAATAAAAATTCCCTGCAAGTTAGAATCTTTCCCACCTGAACTAAATCAAAGTTAAAGAAAGAAACGGGGAGAGTCTTTATTGTGCTGTAAATGTTAGCAGCTTTATTCTAAGTCACGAAAGCAATAGCAGTGGCACTTGCCACTCAATTATTCCTGACTGGAATGTAAACAGTTTATGCTGGTGATAACTGATAAATAGGTATATTGAACACTTACGGGGATGTTGTGACCCTGCAATATTGTTTGATTAAATAAATAATGCTTGAAAGTAATATGTAATTTTGACTTTCAGTCTTGCTGTGGAGAATGAAAGAGTTGGGGGTGGACTTTTTATGCCTGTTATCTATTCTTCAGAGAATTATTTCATTGCTAGAAGCAGATGGTGATTTTTAAGCCCACTGCTATTTTGGTGTACTTTAAAAAAAAACCAAACCCTAAAAATAAACCTAAGTTACCATATCCAGCAAAAAATATGTTGTCAGCTTTTTACTCTTCTGGGCTGAAAACAAATCTGTCAGCAATTTCTTTGGGTTAAAGTATCTGAACACTTGGGAGGGGGCAATTTTTTTTTTTTTAAGAAAGCATTTTAAGTGGTTTTGTAACAAAGTCCATTTAAAGACTAAAGTATCAACAAATTACCATCTGTTGTTATGAAGACACTTTATCAAATTGATGAAACCTGCACTCCGGTTAATGTTGTGGATCAACTGCATGAATTAGACTTTAAAGTCTGAATGAAATCAACACCTTCAGCTCTGCTGGAACAAACATTAAAAATCAGCTCATCTTCTGTAATTACCAGAGTGAAAATGGGAGTGACAGTTATTCATGCAGGGAAAAAAAAATCGCTGATGCGCATCTGAGTCAAATGGGGTTCTCGTGTTTGCCTTACAACCATTTCTTGGATTAAAAGTGTGGTTTGACAGAGTTGCTGAATGGAAAAAGGAAAAAGACCTTTGGATTCTCTATGCACCTACAGGTGAATGTCATAAAAGACTGACAGTGCAGTATTTTCAGAAGTATTTTTGGTATTAGATAATTTTGGCATAACTGTTGGCTTAAGGATGAAATGTAAAGGTTTAGGTAAAGGAGTGTAGTGTTTGTTATCTCTGTAGCACAGGAACATATCCTAGAATGATGGATGCAGCAAGCTGAACCAAAACCAGGTCTCTAAGGTAGGGATTTCATTTTAATATCAGTGCAAAATATTTTATCTGGCGTCATTTTGTGTATCTGAGGTACAGCTCCTTAGGTTCAAATCCTGTGATATATTAAGGATTCTTATTATTTGTTGGAGGTTGTCAGGATCAATAATTCCCCAAACCAATAATTTATTGTACTGATCAAGTGGAATGAGTGCTCACTTCCTACTGGAGGTGCCCAGATAGATGTAAGTGTAACATATCAACCCTCCTGACAGCATCAACCCCTTTCTGTTGCTTCTAGAGGTGACTTGGGCTCCACAATTTGGTCTTCATTCACACATTGAAGTTGCATTCTTAGAGCAGGCAGTGTGGCACTTGTTGTCAGAGTTCAGCACATGCTCCTTCAGGGCTCCTGAACTTCACTTGCAATGCTCAGTTTGAAAAACTGTCTCCCCATGAGTGTGCTGTTGGTAATGCTGGAATCCCTTGGGCTTGGAACCAAATTGACTGAAGTTCTCCTGGAGATAAGCTCTGGAGGATGCAAACTGTCATGTAGAGGGCAGGTGGGAGAGGAGCCTCAGATTTACATTCTGTTGTAATGTACTGTATTGTAGTGTACTGTAGTGTAGTGTACTGTTGTAATGCACTTACCTCCTGTGTGCCCCAAGACCCTGAGCTCTGTGCCCTGATCTGGTGTCAGATTGACCTCAAGATGCCCAGCACTGAGTGTACAGTGCAGTATGAAATCCTCCCTACAGGAGCCTGAAGTTGCTTGCTACAAGGACAGGTAGAGTGTATGTGCATGATGTCAGCAAAGTGTGCCAGGGTCGTGCAGGTGCTGTAGATGACAGACCATTTCCAGGAGTGGTCATATCTGGTACATATAGATGCTCTGGTGTCAGTTTGTTGCTCTGTGTTTCAGATTTCTAACTGTGCACTAATCAGTGCCAGCCATGTCTGGGTGTTCACTCGTGCAGTGGAATTGGACTGTGGCCTGTCCTGGGTCTGACCCTGTACAGCACCCTGGGACTGTGAGTTAGAGGAGAAAAAGGAAATCTCATGGAAACAGTCCAGTTTCTTTTTAGAGTGGTGAGCTAGTAAAATTTTGTTTCAAGAAAACCTGTCTCTACCTTCTAATCTTGCATAGGCTTGACACTTTTTTACTACAATTCTCATTATCTCAGTATTATCTTCTAAGTAAGACTGATCCTGAACCTTCTTGTCATCTTTCTTATCCCCCAGACGCTGATCTCTCTGTTCTATCCCTGCAGTAACAGATTACATCCCTTCTCACACCAACTTCTTGGTGAGTATTAAAGCCTACCTTTCCTACATGGTTTTGCTATCCCACAATCCTGAGATGGAAGGATCTGTGGGGTGATGGAAAGTGTGAAGAAGTGCCTGATGCTGTCACGAGAGGCGTGTGATTTACTGTGCGATGCTTGTGCTGAGGCAACCAGCACTCTGATGTTTAACTCCACTGATGGTGAACTTCTGTAGGCACAACCACATGGTCTGCAATGATTTTGAGATAAACCTTTGGTCCTGCAAAGTCAGCCACTGCCTTTGTTGAAATTAAAGAAAGAGGAAGATGAAGTGTGAAGCTTTTTCATGAGAATGCTGTCATTCACATTATCTTAACCCAATGATGTTAAAGGAGAAGGAAAAAATATCACTAAACAAATAAATAATTATGTTCTTGGCAGTAGGATTTGCTTTGCAGACACGAGCATTTGGCAAGTTTCTACATTTTTCTCTTCAAGCTAAACAGGAATCTGAGGAAAAGAATAAAAATCAAAGTTGAGGATTTTGAGTTGCCCTGACCTTGCTGAAGTCAACAAGGTTTACAGAAGAGAAGGCAGGAGATCCACCTTCCTTAAAAAAGAGCCACAAGATTTGCAAAGGGATCTTCATTTGAAGAGAACAGGAAATTATCAGAAATTAAACTACACATACCTTACTGTAACTAGTATTTTTTTGTAAAAGGATGTAGACAGATGATGCATATGTCATTGTGTGTGTGTTTACCCATGTGTGTGTATATGTAAGCACAGGGATATGTGCTTTTCAACAGCTCCAAGTCCCCAGCATCTGTCAGTATCTCCAGGTGCACGTAAGTCATCTGAATCCTAAAGCCTTAATTGCATAACACAGACCTATTATGAAATATTACCACACCAAGATCGTTTACATTATTTCATAACAAAAAGAAATACTATTACAGCACATTTTTACCCTTAAGGGAAAACTACTAATTATTTAAAACGTCGTCTGTGTGTGTGTGTGTGTTTGTGTATGGTGCATCGGGGTATATGAACCTCATTAAGGAAAAATGTAGGGGTGGATTAAAGCAGGATCCGTGGGATACAGCCCCAAGGTCAGAGGAGTTTCAACAGACAAGAATGTCAGAAGCTGTGCAGAAAGTACCAGTGTAGTTGGTTATAATGAGCTTATTGGAGTGATATGAACCACTTAACTTGAGGGGAAAGCAGCACTTTCAGAGAGGAAGTAGCCATGTAAAAGACTGTCAGAGGACTCTGGTGGACTGCAGATATTTGGGTCTCTGAGTGGAATCCAGACACCAGTGTTAAACTTCGGCATTCTCTAGACTGCAAGAGGGTTGCTGACTCTTGAGACAAATTAATTCAGTTACCTGCCTCCTCTGTTCAAATCCACATTTGTTTCTTGCTGCAGGGCAATAGTACAATTACTTGGCTACTGCCCATGTCCTTCCTTCCATGTTAGAGATTTTTTTTTGCAGTGTATAAAGTTTTGTTTTATTTTGTTTTTCCATGACTGGTAAGAAAAAGACTGGTGTTCTTGCTCCTGCTCATATGGTTGCTTCCATGCTCCATTTGGTGACCAAAATGGAGGATTTCCCACCCTCAGGTGGGTGCCCCAGTTTCCTGACCGTGGAGGCTCATTTTTTTCCCATGTGTGTTCATGCATGTCCTGCATCCACACCAGTAATTTGCTGGGCAGTGGTGAAGTTACAGTGGCTTTGAAGATTGAGCCCTGTAGGCTGAGGCACCCAGGATGATCTTCTGTGGAAGGAAGACCTACAGCTCTTCAGGAAAAGAGTCGATGACTTCTGATTGTCCCACGTTCAGGGTAAAGCCCTTGTCAGCTCCAGCTGTGCTGAAAAAGACAATGGTGTCTGTTATTTTTTTTATATCATCCTGACCCCATGAGTGGAGTGGAAGTACACTGACATACATGTGTTAGACTCAGCCCCTTCAGTAGGAACACCTGGTTTGTATGTTTTAGGGGCTTAGGCCTGAATGAGGTGTCTAATCAACTAGACTGAGAAAATTTAATGTTGTTCGGGAGTGTAACATCCAACCCAATCCTGTAAGGGTTCAGGTGCCTTCATGGACAGACAAGGGCTGAGTGTTTTGACAATGGTGTCTGGTGTGCCAGTGGGAGATGTAGCATATTGTGGCAATGGACCCTCAAGGTTCTTAGGTTAAAACATGCATGTGGTGTGAAACATGATTTTTCAAAGTGCCTTTTAGGGCTTTTCATTCACCTCTCCAGAATTCTAGATTAGTACCATCAAACTAAAACCAAAAACAAACCAACAAACAACAACAACAAAACCCCCAAAAAAACCACAACAAAAAACCCCCAACACCCTAAAAGTGGTACTTGGGACCTTCTATCCCTCTGTCCTTCTTGAGACCCTCTATCTTGGGATCTTCTACCCCTCTGATGGAGCACCAGTGGGAACTCCCAGAAGGGAGTGTTCTCAGAGGGCAGAGGAAGCTCTGGGTGACAGACAGGGGGGTGCTGTCCATAATCTCTTTTTCATGGTTCCTCTGTCCTAAAATCTCACCTGCTGAGCTGGAACGGGGGAGTTAGTTTGGCGGAATGGAAACTTTGGTGTTAGTAGGAGGAATTCCCCTCACAGGTCAGGGAGTCCCTTCTTGGTTGGGTGTTACAAGGCGACTTGGGATCAATTGTGTGCTCTGCTGCCATCTCTCTCCTCCAGCTGAACTATGTCTGTTGAGAAAGGGGTCTTTATGGTATGTAGATTTGGCCTAGAGCTTCACAGGTGACACTAGCAATCAGGATACACAAGATGCTTCTGAGCTTGCTGTTGCGTTGCATATGCAAAGAAGGCTAGTACTTCACCCCAGAGGGATGACAGGGCTCAATTCCTGTGTGTCATCTTGAGGCTTTCTAATTCAAAGAAAACCTGTAAATACTGCTTTTGCAGAGCAGTGCTGGGAAATAGTTTGTGCTTGCGCTTGTTCACCTGTTTCCACGTAACACGGGCTTCTTGTGAAACACATCAGAAGATGCACAACTAAGAGTTCTGCATGATATTGACAGATTTAAACTGTGTGGCAGGTAATGCCGTCCAAGTATTTTCCATGTCTCTGATCTGTATCCTGTAACCATTGCTACCTTGTGAGTCCCCACTCTCCCTTCCCCCTGCAGCCCCTTCCAGGTGCCTGTAAGACAATATGTGACTGACCAACCACTCATAAGGCAGGGAGGCTTCCGTCTGTCTGACCGTGCAGGACGTATTTTCACTTGGCAGTGGTGGATCGAAATGGTGACTTTTGGTTACAGGAGCCTGACATGTTTGTTTTTCAGGCCTTAAACACAAGCATACTTCTGCAGGTAGGGGAGAAGGCAGAGCTCCAAGGTTGGTTGCCCGTAGCTACTAATAGAGAAGTCCTGATAAAGAACCTGCTTGCTGTTGCAGCTGCAGTTGGCAATCAGCTGGACTTAATTTGTGAGAGACTGAAGGGAGCTGAGAGATGCAGCAGCTGAGAGGGGTCTTGTTTGGACAGCACATATGGTGTGCCAGCACGTGCCCCCTTCATTACCATTCCTCAGAGCTGTCTTCTCTTGCAGTGTTCTTTGACACAGGGCTTTGACTTGTAGGGCTGCACTTGAAAATTTTTTTCAGTAGTCAAATAGATGACACCTTTTTGTACCGACTGTTTATGTTATCAGAGTTTTCACCCCTGAAAATGAGAATAAAATAGGTTGTGTATATTAAAAAATGTCATGTAATATACCAGCTGTCTGCAGAGGCAATGCATATATGCCTATGTCTATTTAATAACTGTAAAGCTGGAATTTGCACAAACTGTTGCTGTTCTGTTGTCCTCCAAGTCATTTTATATTGGAATTTTGGTAAACCCACAGCTGAAGTTTACACCATGGGTTATGAAGTGGGTCAAATTGTCCATGTGGCAGGTTGTAGCTGTAAGGTACTAGAATTCTATTACTGGCTTAGGGTAGCACAGCAAAAAAACCAGACCCATCTGTGCTTATGTTGTGTGCTAAGCAAACACTGTTTCACGGCAAATTTTTATTGAACTATAGATATAGTGTTCTATGTTGTCATTGTTCCTCCTGTCACAACCTCTCCACACCAACTCCCCAACTCCACAAGCAATTTTAGGTGGCATGGCATTGAGAGCTGCCAGCAGTGCTCTGAAGAAGTGTCCTGTGCAGAGCATTTGGGTGTCATTTGTATCTCTTCCCTGTTAGGTAGAGGGTCTGTTTAAAACAGCATAAATGCTGTATGGGACACAGTGTTTGGTATTTTTAGCAGATATCAGTGGCTTTAATATCAGGAATGGCATAATTAATATTAAAAATTAAGTATACCTAAATTTAGCACTAATATTTTCAAAGTAAACTTAGAAGAACTGGCACAAGCACTCTTTGGGTGAGCAGTAACTGTGTGCATAACTCAAGTGGTGATTGCACAAAGGAATTATGTGTAATTCTGTGAAACACATATGAAAACCACATAAACATGCCACATTTATATATGTTTAATATGTCTCTGTTAATATGTAATCTATGAAGTCACATATATGCCTGTATGTTCATCATACCCTCATGCATGAAGCGTATTTTAAATGTTTTTTTTATGGAAAGGAGGCAGCCTCTGTATCTGACTTTACAATTGTCTCGTTAGGACCAGGAAGTGAATTTGGGCATCATGTGTGACTTGTCTTGTGTAATTGCTGAGCCTAGCATCTTCCATTAACACCAAGGCTGGCAGCACAGGAGTCATTCCAGTTTTACAGAGCAGCTCTGCCAGTGTGGCACAGCCCTGCCTCTGGGGCTGAAAGAACAGTTTCGTTCCCATCATTATCCTTTTGGGCTTGTTGGCTCGAGAAGGGTGCCCAGCAGTGATGCTTTTTGGTCAGGAACTGATTTCCCTAATCTGGCTGGATTGGAACATCGGGGTGTTTCATATGGTCAGCACGCAGGTTGTCGTTCAGAAACACTGTGAGTGTGAGTTGCTGAATTCCAGCTGTTGGGCTTCACTGAGACTGACATTTCACAGGGATATCCCTCTTCTGACCTGGGCAAATCGTTCGACATTTCACATTTGTAGCTACCTCAGTCTATAAGTTACAGCCTCAGAAAAACCCCTGTGCGTAATCTGGGAGCTGGACTTTCATTTTCAGAGAAAGCATGCTTTTGTCCGCTGTAAATACGTAGAACAAAATTTCTGAGCTGTTACCAGCTTCCCTTTTCAGTCATCGTTGCTTCTTTGCACGCACACAATCTCACAAAGAATGAAGCGATGCTCCTGCTCTTCATCCTCCTGCTCAAAAGGAAGGAAGACCAGGAGGTTGTAAAGACCTGGTGAAGAACATAGGATAAAAATCCCTACCTTTGCCTTGAATCAGTGGCATAACTAATCTGGCTTGAATTCATATCTTCTTGCCTGTCCCTTAAAAAAGAAGCTGGGTGTAGTAGTGGTGGTACTTTCTGAAAGTAGAGTCTGTGCTTCCTAAAAATAAACTTAATTTATCAACTCTATGGAGTAACAGCATGTAATGTTCTCCATCTCCAGTGGAATTCAGAGCTCCTTGTCATTGGCCAGGATGAAGTTGTGAAACCCAAGTAGATATTTTTAGCAGATTTCAAGAAAATATCTTCTTGTAATAGTAAATGTTGCCCTATCTGATGTGGCATTTTGTCTTTGTCCTCTGTTTGAAGGACAGAACGCAGGAAATAAACTGGTTAGGTTGTTTATAATGGAATATAATAATAATATAGGTTGTTTATGGCTCTGTCAAATGACAAAAGTTGAATGGAAATCCAAATGCACTGAAATGTTATTAATTGTAGATGTACAATATTTTAGCTTGTATTAGTCATTCAAAATGATTCTTCTTCTGAAAAGGCTAACAGGGAAAAATTTGCATTATGCAAAAGCTTACACATGATTTGACTTTATGCGACGTGATAAACTGTGGAAATAAAGTTAACTACCCACATAAAACTTTCTTCTGCTTTATTTTATTCCTCAAAATAAAAAGGCATCTTCAGATCTGAAAGTTAATTTATATGACTTCTGATGGGACAGAGTGGATAGAGTTAAGATTAGAGGATAGGCCTTAGGTTTGTGTCACATGATTTCTTTCAGCCCCTCCTTGTGTCTTTCTCAACCGTGGTATTGTTCATAGCAGTCAAGCAGAATTTATCAGTGATTATGCACTTTAGTTCCATTAACAAACAGATTTTTTTTTTATTATTTGTTTTGTTTGTTTGTTTTAGCTGACAAGGTTATATAACTTCTGGACCCAGCTGATGTGGCACAGTGCAGCACAAATGACCCATGCAAAGTTCTGTGCTGCAGCGCTCGAAGTTTCTGGTACCTGCAGCAACTTGCTTAAAGCGTGTTAAAGCAGACAGAGATGCAAACTGTCCTCATTTGGTTTCCCAGAGTGGAATATTTTGCAGTGGCTTTGATATTGAAACTCGTTTCATCAGTGTCTTACTGATAGGTCCTTAGCAAGACATTTGGTGTTGAGGATGGCCAGCATGGTGTACTTTCCCCCAGCTCAACCTGACTCTGCACTGACCCAAAATGTCATGGAGTGGAGGGCAGAGCCCTGCAGCAGCTGACTCTGTGTGATACCTGAAAGTCTTTTCTGAAGCCAAACCTGGGTTACTTTTCAGTTTTGAAGGACACTTCACCCTAGCACTACAAGCATCTTGGTAAAAGTGAATGTAGCTGTTTCTTGGCGTCATTAGTGTTGAGATTAACTTGAAGGCGGTGGAACTGCTGATTCTGCCTTGGGCTGTCTTCCAGAGCAGACAGAACTGGTTCCTGAATGCTGTCTGTCTCTGTGGCTGAGGCAATAGAGCAGGCAGATTGTTGGGTTACCAGTATGCTCGAAACCTGTACTTCAAAGCTGATGTACTGGCAACAGTTTCAAGCTGAAGTCTGGTCATCCATGAGCTCTCTGATAATCAGGGCTGCTTTGATTGCTCTTGGGAACAGAGAGCAAGAATTTGGTTTTTCATCGTCTGTAGCACCAACTCTGTAGTTCAAAAAAAGTCAATATTCTCTTCAAATAGAAATTGTTAATTTACCACAACACAGAAAATGGTAATTTTCTAAAGATATCTTATAGAACCACTGAGCTGCGTCTTGTGGCCTTAGAGTCTAGGCTTTTATTTCCTCTAAATATACTCTGTTCTGTTTTCCATGTGTCTGTCATGTTGAATAAGTAACAGGCAGTGGGCACAGGACCAGGACTCGTCCTGTGTATCATATAAAACAGAACAGGCAGCTCTTTCTCTTGTGAGACAAGGATGCCATCACAGCATCATAGTCACAAAGCTGGAATGGAGGTGCTGGAATCCTAAGATAGAGTTGCAGCTTCTAACTCGAAGTGTGCTAAGGGTTTTCTTCTTACTTATAATGTCTACTATTCTAGTGCCTACTCGGTGTCCTCGGTAAAGCAGCCTCACCTTTCAAACTTCTTGTTGCCCTGCCTCAGGTTCCTTCTGAGCCAACCCCCAGCCTCCTTCCCTCTGTTCAGTTCTTTACTGTCTTTTACCAGTGCAGCTTTCTCTTCCATTCTGTTCCACCCCATTGTGGGATGCCCCATCCCAGGGTCCTCCTGCCTCACCGTGGCATTACAGCTCTGCTCAGCATCAGAGCAGTGGGACACTCAGGTTTGCTGCTTTCCCTCTTGCTGAGCAGGGCTCCCTCCTGTGAGCCATCCCCAGGACATGGCACTGAGTGCACCCTCAGCAAGTGCCGATGACACCAAGCTGTGTGGTGCAGTCAGCACACTGGAGGGAAGGGATGCCACCCAGAGGGATCTGGACACCTTTGGGTGGTGGGCCAATACAAACTTCATGAAGTCCAGCAAAGAGAAGTTCAAGGTCCTGCACCTGGGTCAGGGCAATCCCAGGCACTCCTATGCACTGGGCAGAGGAATGATTGAGAGCAGCCCTGTGGGGAAGGACTAGGGGGTGATGGTTGATGATTGCCAGCATGAGCTGGCAGTGTGCTTGCAGCCCAGAAAGCCAATGGAATCCTGGGCTGCATCAACAAGAGCATGGCCAGCAGGGCGAGGGAGGGGATTCTGCCTCCCTCCCCCTCTACTCTGCTCTTGTCAGGCCCCACCTGGAGCCCATTGTACAGTTCTGTTGCCCCCAGTGTAAGAAGGACATGGAACTGTTGGAGCAGGTCCAGAGGAGGCCACAAAGTTGCTAAGAGGACTGGAGCACCATCCCCTATAAAGAGGCTGAGAAAGTCGGAGCTGTTCAGCCTGGAGAAGAGAAGGTTGTGTGGAGACCTCATGGCAACCTTCCAGTGCCTGAAGGGGCCTACAGGGAAGCCAGAGAGGGATCCTTGGTCAGAAACTGTAGTGACAGGACAAAGAATAATGGCTTCAAAGGAAAGAGGAGAAATTTAGGTTAGATACTAGGAAGAAATTCTTTACTATGAGAGTGGTCAAACACTGGAACAGGCTTCCCAGAGAAGCTGTGGATGCCCCATCCCCGGCAGTGTTCAAGGCCTGGTTGGATGGGGCTCTGAGCAACCTGCTCATGGCAGGGGTGTTGGAAGTAGATGTCCTTCAAGGTCCCTTCCAACCCAAACCATTCTATGAGTCTATGACATTCAGGTGCCCACAGGATCCAATGGCTGAGCAGTCACATGCCCTGCCTATGTGCCACGTGTCTGTGTGCTGTGTATGAGAGAACAGGATCTTGTAAGACTAAGTTAGCTGACTCATATAATTTTCTGGCCTGATATCATCTCGTCAGCAGTAGATTTGAATAGTTTACCAAAGAAATGCTACTACTGCAATTTAAGAAGGATTATTTGTAAATGTTCTCTTAGATTATCGTGGATCACACTTCTGAGAATACATTAGAGGGTTCATTTATGCTACACCTTCCTTTATTCAGGGCTTAGTTTATCTAAATTTTGTGGCAGCCTATCTGTTCGAAGGCATGATTTGGCAGCTCTAAAGGTTGGTGTGCCAAACTATTGATGCCTTTTCCAAATCTGAAGTCAAAGACCTATTGCTTGTGGGCTGATCAGGGATGCCATGTGCCTGGGACAGATGATGGTTATTGAACCTCTGAACAGTGACACACGTGCTCATGTCCCACCTCTAGCATTCCTGCTGTTGACTGCTGGTTCTGTCAGATAAGAGAATACTCCTGCTCTTTAGCAAGAAAGATGGATTTTGTGCACGTCTAAAGAAACCAACTCCTGTGATGTCACCTGCCAACAATGAATATGGGTAGTATGTAATGGTTTAGAGGAAATTCTACAAGACTTTTTTAAAAGATTACATTCTTTTCAGGTTGCATTATTATAATTACCTCCTTGTTGAAGAAATACAGTTGATTATTTTCTTTCTACCCTGTATTTCAGGTGGTATTTCAGAGAGGATTAACTGGATCCCCTTCAAAATGTAGCTGTTGATCTCTCCCTGTTCAGGGTTATTTTGCTTGAAGTGAATGCCACTTCTCAGATGTTTTCTGTTTTGACTCTTAAATACTGTGATAAATGTTAGGGTCTACTAAGTTTCAACTTTCTATTTTTATCCATCGGTAAACACTACACCAGATGTGGGTGTGAAGGACCCCGAGAAGCTAAGGGAGTTCTGCTTTTATTCAACAATTTTAACTTTCATAACTGAGAATTTCAGCTCAGTTTTTAGGGTTGTGTATGTGCTGTTTTGGGTTTTTTAAGAGCTGAGAAAAACAGGCTTACGCAACTTAGTTTGCATAAGTGCAATGAGTCATTCACATTTTATTTTTGCGTGCCTCTGTGTGTGTTGTATTGCTTTATATAACCTGTCTTTGAAAAAGTACTACTGTGAATGCTAAGAATATATTTTTTGCTGTAATAGAGAACAAAAAAAAAGAAATATGCCTATTAGGAAGATAACTGCTTCTCGGTGATGTCTCCCCATAGATACTGTTGTCCAGGAGGGCGCTTTGGTGATTCTTTTTAATGCTCTGGTTCTCCAATGGCAAAGTTTATGCTGGTATATGAAAGTGTAAGGAGGTCAGGTAGCTCTATCTTTTCCTTTCGTAGGCAGAGCTGAGTGTAACTCCACATGATAATGTTGGTTATATATATGTGTGTGTGTATATATATATATGTATATGCATGTACTTATAGAGAGGTTTCAAATGTGTGTAGTCCTTTCAGCATACTGTAGCTTCTGCTTTATCACATTTCTTCCCATCACCTAGGGAAGAGAGGGGCTTTCACAGCTGTGAATTGTTGAAAGAAATTTGGGGCTTAAATCCTTCACGTAGCTATCAGGCATGGGTGGCAAGCATCCTTCACCAGGCATGCTTACAGAGTCCTCCAGAAGGCTTCATCTTTTTTGGCACTACTTCTCTGCTCCTTGTGACCAAGGGTACTGTGAATGTCTGGCTACCTGGAGTTTATTTTTTTGAATGAGGTTACAGGTGAATTAGGTGTCAGTACACTTTAAGTGCTAGAATTGCCATTTTATTTCATGTTTATATGTTTCAGATGCGTTTTCTTTGACACCTGATGGATGGTGCTGTAACTGTGGCAGGCAACTCACTCTTAGTTTTCTCAGAAAGGGGGCGTGTGGTTCATGGTGCAGAGACGTGGGCACAGATCTTCTTGCCCCGTGGCTCTTCTGAGGCTTACTACATCGTTCCTCCCCAGCTCCCTGCTGTGTCATCATGTTTTCTGATCTGATGTGTAGGATGCTAGAAATCTCTCCAAGCATGGGAAGTTCACCACAACAGTTTCATGCAGATTACTTCCATGCACACTCAGAAGTCCTTCCACTCTGCTCTGCTGCCCTGTGTTTTACCAAAGCAGATTCGAGACTTCTTCCTTTCTGTAACCTGGTTTTTATTTCCTTTAACACACATCACAGTTTTTATTTGATTTCAGTGGTATTGTTCATTGTTGGGGCAACATTTTTTGATGACTCCTGGTTGAGAAGACGAGGAAGTGAATTTGGAGGTCATGTGTGACTTGTCTGGTGATCACTAGAGAAACTGTGTTTTCTGTTTGATGCAGAGAAGATGTTTGCAGTTGCAATATAAAGCAGTATTCATCTACTACCCTGCTAGCAGATTAACAGTCTGGAGTCCACAGAAGTGCCATGAAACATGGGCACTGCCATGGGCAGGGACACCATCCACCAGGACCAAGTTGCTCAGAGCCCCATCTAACCTGGTCTTGAACATTTCTAGGGGTGGGGAGACCACAACTTCTCTGGGAAACCTGTTCCAGTGCCTCACCACCCTAACAGTAAAGATTTTCTTCTAATATCTAATCTAAACCTACCCTCCTTCAGCTTAAGGCTATC
This sequence comes from Neopelma chrysocephalum, assembly GCF_003984885.1. Lineage (NCBI taxonomy): Eukaryota > Metazoa > Chordata > Aves > Passeriformes > Pipridae > Neopelma > Neopelma chrysocephalum. The sequence continues at coordinate 2,466,947 of NW_020925659.1, read as the reverse complement.
CCCCTTTGTCCTGTCACTACATGTCCTTGTGAAAAGTCCCTCCAACCCCTTTAGGTACTTGAAGGCTGCTGTAAGGTCTCTCTGGAGCCTTCACTTCTCCAGGCTAGGTCAGGTGCCCCAGACCTCTGAACAACTTAGTGTCTCTCCTCTTGACCCATTCAATAGGTCCATGTCTTTCCTTTTTTTGGGGACCCCAGTACTCCAAGGTGGGGGGTCTTACAAGAGTAGAGAAGAGGGGGAGAATCACATCCCTCACCCTGCTGGACATGCTACTTTTGTTTCAGCCCAGGATGTGGTTGGTTTTCTGAACTGCAAACACACACTGCTGATTTGTATTGAGCTTTTTGTCCACAAACACACCCAAGTCTTCCTCCCCAGCTAGTCTCAATCCATCATCATTAAGAAATTGGGTTCACATAAGGAATTGTAGTACCTGTCTAGCTTCAAAAATGTGAACAACTTTCATTAATACATTTACATGTATAAAGTCAGGTATAAACTTAGATTCCTTGTTGGATTGATGTTCAGAAGAGCAGCTCAACTGGTTTGGGCTCTACTGTGCCCAAGACAAAAATACCAAGTAGGTGTGACACAGGTATAACTGTTTCCTACAACAGCTGTTGAGAATAAGGCACCTCCTCCACTCAGCAGATAATTGGCATGACATCTGGAGATAAGAGTTATATCTGAACTTGTGGAACCCTGTACAAATAAGAAAAAATTCCTTCTCATGTACACAAAAGCTATAATTTAGAGTAACCTTTATATTTAATCCCCTTAAAGAGGTGTTTTGCTTTAGCACACAGTTGTGGGCAGTATCTCTGTGGGCATAGTATTTATTCTCACCACTGCTTGATTGTTTCAAATGACCCCTTGTATGAGCAGGCAAATACCTAAATTGCCTATGCCTTTGTATTAATCATGACCTCAAATGTTAGCTGTGAGAAGTGGGAGGCTTTTGCAATAAAATTATAGGTATTCTTTTAACATTCATTCTTGTGCTTCAAATACAATGACTTAAGTTTGCTGATCCTCAAGGCAGTCCTTGAAGCACTGTTTCTAATCAGTCCTTTGTCCCTAAGGGTATTATCCTTGTGCCCTTTTTTATGCCCACGCTGCATAAGTCTATTACAGAGTCACAGAATGGGTCAGGTTGGAAGGGATCACAGCGGGGCATCTGGTCCAACCTCCCTGCTCAGTCACGGTCATCCTGGAGCACATGGCACAGGATCTCATGCAGGCAGTTCTTGAATATCTCCAGTGAGAGAGACTCCACAGTCTCTCTGGACAGTCTGTTCCAGTGTTCAATTAACTACACAGTGAAGAAGTTCTTCTTCATGATCAGGTGGAACTTCCTGTGCATCAGTTTCTGCCCATTGCCTCTTGCCCTATTGCTCAGCACCAACAAGAAGAGCCTGGCTCCATCCTCCTGGCACCCTTCCTTCAGATACTTCAGGCACTGATGAGGTCCCCTCTCAGTTGTCTCTTCTCAAGGCTGAACAGGCCCAGGTCTCTCAGCCTTTCCTTGTAAGAGAGGTGCTTCAGTCCTGTAATCATCTTCATTGCCCTCCAGTGAACCAGCTCCAGGAGCTCCTTGTTCTCTTGTTGTGAGGAGCCCAGAACTGGGCACAGCTCTCCCCCCTCTCCCCGGGGCTGAGTAAAGGGGCAGGATCTCCCTTGACCTGCTGGCCATGCCCTTCCTAATGCACTCCAAGACACTACTGGCCTTCTTGGCCACACGGGCACACTGCTGGCTCATGGACAGCTTGTTTTCCACCAGGACCCCCAGGTCCTTCTCCACAGAGCTGCTTTCCAGCAGGTCAGCTCACAACCTGTGCTGGTTGTTCCTGGGGTTGTTCCTCCCTGCACTTGCTTTGTTGAACTTCAGATGTTTCTGCTCTGCTGCTCCCTCCAGCCTGTCCAGGTCCTTCTGCAGGGCTGCACAGCCCTCTGGGGTACTGGCCACTCCTCCCAGCTTTGTGTCATCAGTGACCTTGATGAGGAGGCATCTGCCCCTTCATCCGAGTCATTGGTGAATAAATTAAACAATACTGAGCCCAGTATGGGAGAACACTTGTGACAGGCCTCCAACTACAATCCTGTGTCACTTCTCCCTGTGCCAGTGATTACACCCCTCTGAGACCTGCCATTCAGCCAGTTCTCAAAATACATTGTCCACAGAAATCAGTAATATAAGCCAACCATCTCAATGTACCACGAACAGTAGACGTCTCAGGAATTTAAAAAGTCTTGCTAGAAGGTGATTGTCCACTGGGGTGAAAGGATGGTCCTGTGATGGTACACTTGTGTGCACTCTGGACACAGAGTTAAGAGTCTAGAGAATCAGAGTGGGCTGAGCACATGAGATCATATGTTTTACTCAGGAAAATATACCCTCTGCTCTTAAAAGTCATCGGAGCTTGAGTTGAAATTAAACACACTCTTCCTGCTAATGATATTTTGCAGATTTTTCACATAATTTGGTGGAGAATCAAAGATTTTATTACGTACTTGCAGAAAGAGATACTTAACAGGCAGGGCATTAAAAGAAGGAACAAAAGGTTTACAAAGCTCAAATAAATCTTTCTCTGTTTTTCTGTGCTGTGCTCATCTGACTGCTTGAACACCACTCTCTAGAACTAAATTTTTAGCCAACTGGGATTTAGAAATTTTACAGAAGTTCAGCACAAAGCAAGTCAACTTTCTATAACCATGATAGAGGAGGAATAATTACACTTTAACTGACCCTTATGATAAGTTTCCAGCTGCCTGGAGTAGAAATCTGGGTCACTACTTCACTGAGCAATAATGTAAGACATCAGGACACTGCTGTATTCCAGGTAAAGTAAATTACCCTCTACTTACCAAAGTCAAAGCAATGATCCTACTCATGTCCATGAGTTTGTTCTGAGCTTGTCTGAACTTTGTCAGTGATACATTTTCCATGCCTAAACCAGAAGGCTTGTTAAGCTTTTTTAATATTATCTTTCCTTACTGACTTATCTTTGTCTCCTGTTCATTTCAGTGGAACTTTTTCAAAGACTGCCTTTTATATGGCAGGAAAACTGACTTAATCTATTTTGGATATCACTGAGGTGAAATGTGTATGAAACACAGCATGTCCTTCATCTTAACCAAGTACATTGAGGAAGTCACTGCTACTATTACCAAAAGCAAATGGCCAACAAGTTAGCTCAGAAGCAGGATGGCATGGGTATCAGCTGCTATCTAAAGTTTACTTCTAAGGCTGCTTCTGAAAAATTCCAGAGAACCATGGAGAATTTCCCATCAGAATTCAGGAGAAGGGCATTGTTTTACAAATTCTTTGTGTGGATTTTTGGCAGTAAAATGTAGAAGCCACCCCAGGCCAAGCTCCTGCAAGGGTATCAGATTACATTAACAACACATTGGGAAGCAGGTATTCGAGAGTACTAGCCTTGATCTGCGTCACAGGAAGAGCCTTGAAATAATGCTTGTGAAAAATACTTTTTAGAGTTACGTGGGAGGGGACAAATAAGCTTCAGCAACCTATTATTGGAGGCTTTTTCTTGAACCGTTTTTTTATTTGTGAGCCAAATACTGCAGTAATTAAGCTGCAAAATGAAGGGAATGTGCTTTGCTTTTAGTGGAAATTAACATTGGTTTTCTCCAGGCATTCAATCACTTAACTCAGTTGTCTTTTTATATTATTCAAATGTGACACACATTAGTTAAACATAAGTGGTTGAAGAATCATGTTGCAGAATGCCTCTTGAGAGAGAAGTATGTTATAAACATTTCTACTGATGGAATATTTATGTTAATGTAAATTAACTCCATAAGGGTGGCAAATCCTTTAAAAGGTGAACATGAAGTTCCTGCTGCACAATGGATGCTTTTATTATTTTGTTTCTTGTACAGCACAAGGAGTGGTGTACAGGCCTCTGCTGTAGCCATCAAGGAATTTGCAAATGCAGTTTTTGTGACCCTCAAGAATCAAGGCCTGTCACACGGTGAAAATATAATGCAGATTTGTGTGATGCTGAGGAAGAGGAAGGACATTTTGCAGAAGTAATTGTAAGAACTGTGATCTAGAAAAAATGCAAAATGAATTGAGTCTGTAGGAGAGCAGAGCAAAACGAAGAGCTATAGGTAGAATGTAGATTTAATGAGATGGATGGAGATAGTGATCATTTTAAAGTGGGTGATCAGTCGCCAACAATATTAGGGATAAGGACCTAAGAATGACAAGAAAGTACAGTCATTGTCATCTCTGTTTCCTGTTGCTTAGAGTTGTGAGATCAGGCAGGTCTGTTGGAGTGATGGAGGGGACTGGTAGCACACCTTGCTTGGAAAGCATTTCCAGTGTTATGGCTGAATTTGAGTGCTTTTCAAAGAGGGGTCTGATACAGGCTTCCCCTTACAAACCAACTATATATATAGTGCACACCTGAATCCTGCCATGAGGAAGGGGTTGGGAACAACATCTTCAGGGATGGCAGAGCTGAAGGGATGGTTGCACCATCCTTTGGAAGACAGCACAGCAGTCAACAGAGCTGTTGTTACACCCTGGTCCCTTTGCTCTTGTGTGTGAGGGGAAGCAGAAGCCCTGGAGGTCAGGGAAGTGCGAAGTCCAGTGAAGTGCCCAGGCTTTGTAAGCACAAGGGGATTTACCCAACTGCCTGTTTTGAAGTCCCCTATCAACTGTAAGGACAACCTGCTAAAAAAACCCTTTGATTCTTCAGCGGTTTTGTTTGCTTGTTTGTTTTTGCGGTATGCAAATTTGTTATCAAAATTATTTATATTGCACAAACTGCTCTTTCAACTGTGTTTTATTAATTCAGGGACGGCAGCGATAAGATCTAGTTCTTTCCAAAGAATTTGGTATGCCACATGTCCCAAATGGATCAGATTACAAAGGCAGTTCAGTTCCCAGTTAAGCTCTTCAGTGAAGTGGTTAGATTTTTGACAGCATTCAGCATCCAGTGGGTCTGGTGTTCATTTTCAGGAATGGGAGCGGGTGAGCACTTCTGCAAAGTGTAACGTTTTGTACTTAAATATTTGTGTGTTTTCTCCCAATCCCGTTTTCCATGAAGTTATGTGATATTTTTTCGTTGTTATTTTCAGAGTTTGTTTCCTTGTTTAATAAACAAAACTAAATAGTTCTGCAAGAGTCCCACTGCATTTCTGTGTATTGGGATTTTCATATTTTTGTGATTATTTGCTTGTATTTTTGTGATTTTCGTTATATTTAAACCCCAAGTGTTCATAAATAAGTGCACAAAAGAAACCGCAAATACCATGATGAGTTACACAGTAGTGATAACTCCAAGTACAAATACTAAATTTAAAATGTAAGTTGTTATTTGTACAGCCAATTAACATGAATGACTGATGAATCACAGTAAATCCACAAACACATGCTGAACTGGGATTTTTGCACATGTAAATCCATTTGCCTTAACGCCTTGTTCCTTGGATAAATATGACAGTTTTATGTGACTTTCCAAGAACTACAGATTACTTTCTTCCACTGGAAATCAGTGTGGTGGCCTAACTACATTAAATATTCCTCTCATCCAGATTTGTCTTTAATTATGATTTTGCCTCTTGAAAGGTCTCCCATTTTCAGGTGTCGTGGAAGTTGTTAGGTTCCAATCCCTGATAGATACCTGTGAATACTTAATAAAATAAACATCACATAGCCAGACTGGTATGCTCATGGTTCCAGGTGAGTCAAAGACACCTCTAAATCATTGACACCAGTGTCACATAACTTACCAAACTGTCTCTCTAATCTTCTTTCCCCACAGCTCTGTCTTCACCCCGACAGTTCTGCTTCCAGTCTTCGTGGTGCACAGCACGCCTCTGGCACTGATGCTTTGCATGTCTCCCAGCTTCTCCCTACACATTGATGCCATTTGTGTGAGCTTCTCATTCCAGAACTTCCCAAAGACCTGCTTTCTCTACTGTGCCAAAAAGGCACTAATTTCTGTATTAAGTATTCTCAGCAAGAAGAGCCAGCCTCGGTTATGATTTCTCCTGTTCCGTTTTCCTTTGTCTTGTCAACTGTCTGACTTTTATCTCTCTACCTTTGTCTTCCCTTGGTTTGTCAAGTTGACTTCTGTAGTTTTGATGTACTCCTGAACAAGTAGCAAATCATTTCCTTGCCACTGTAACATGTCTGGCACATACTGGAGTGTTAGTTTTGATATAGGTAGTGATTAATAGTTGCAAAAATTCATGAATTGCTACTGGTTTATGTCAACTGTTCTAGTGGCCTCTGTTTGAATCTTATGAATCACTACCTAGACAATAAGCATGGTTAACCTGCAAGTCAAAGTGAAGGTGAGCAATGAGCTGTGACTTCTTTTCTCTAAATTCTTTTTGAGTGTTACCTCATCTTCCCATGCTGCCCCCACACCCTTCGTCTGTTGGCGTGCTCACTGCCTTTTTGGTCTGACTCTGAGCTCAATGTGTCAGGGGGTCTGTGCTGCTGTTTACTGCCACACACTATTACCACAGTGGTCCATAGCTTGTGTTCTCACAGAGTTCCTGACTGTGACATTAGTGCTTCGCTGTGTGGGGTATGATAATGGCAAAGGTGGCACAAGGTGGGGAGCCATGGAGGCACTGTGCTGATCTTTGTTCTCTGGAAGTGGTCTCTGGTGCAACCAATAGGAAGGGGTGGGTGGGATACAGGTGGGACGGGGCTCCTCATCTCCCCCCCATCTCAGCTGAGCTCTGCCTGTTTCACGTCCGTTCAAAGGGCTTCATTCCTCAGAACAGGCTGTCCGGCCCCCTTTTGCAAACACATCGGCTTCAGCACATGAAAAAAAGGAAAGGTCTGGTTGCATGGATCTGGGGAAGAGGCAGCACTGCATAGCTCCAGCAGAAAGCTAACTTTTCCTTCCACTGCTCCTCTGCTTTTCCCCCTCCTCCCCCTGAGCCCTGCAGAGAGATTAGCGATCAAACTGTAAATCCCCCAAGTGCAGAAATTAGTAAACCTCCCATCCCGTCCCCAAGAGGACATGTATGCTGACAACAGCCTCATTCAATCTGACACCTGTTTCACTTTAAAACAGAGCCCTATAAATAGAGTGAATGTAACCCTAGGTGCCATTGCAAAATATTATGGAAAATACGGCTTACAACCCTGAGAAGAAGGGGGAGTAGAGAGAGTGGGGGTGGGCAAAAAGACACTATCTACCATAAAAACCTGGCAGCTTCGTGCAAGTGCTGTTGCTTTTAATTTAAATGCTCATTTCTTATTCTATTTTCAGATCCTCTCTGGGATTTTAGGAATGTTGAGACGTGCTGGTTATAAAACCCTAAGTACAAAATGGTCACGGATGGCTGGAATGAGGCATGTTCTAATGGAAACAAATCACTTGTCAGTAAGCAGCCTTCAAACTTTTGAACAAAAGCTCAAAAGGGTCAGGGAAAAGACATGTTTGTTGATTTAAAATAGCTGGATGCAGGTCATCAGAAAGGCATAGGCTTCAATACTGTTGAGGTAACTCTTCAGTTCTATGTAAAATTAGAGTTTTAAATGAGGTTAAATACTTTGATGGCAACCACAAGTGGAATGAGCAACTTACATTAAACAAAAAGCTCACACATTATGAAGGGTGCATAACACCGAAATGTAAACCATGTACATCACAAACCAGCTGCAGAATGGAGCTCAGTTGTGGGAACTGCATTTAGGTGTATAGACGTGAATGTGTATGAGGAAGACCATGCTATATCTGCTGAAATTTAGGAGGGTGACCAGTGTTCCTGTAGGTATCTGTGATTCGTTGGTGGTTTTTTTAGTTAGAATAGCGTAGCTTAGCTTTATAGTGATTTGTTGTTAAGTCCGTTCACTCAGCTTTCTGTAGGTTTTAACTCTAGATGAAATTCTGCATTGCAATCGTTAAATTTTTTAATATTTGCTTGCAAGACACGTGATGAGGTTCATGAACCCTGGACCAGCTATAACGAGGGATCAGCCCTTCTTTTTCCTGTGTAATATTTTGTGTTGCTGTGTAAAATGAATAATGTTGGTCTATAATAAGTTGTATAAGGTGGATGAATTATAGTCTTTGTGGAACATCTCGTTGAATGTCCTAATTCTACTGTAGCTTGGTTTCATAAGCAAACAAGCCTTAATCTTTCTTTATGATCAGTCTGTCTGTCTGCTGGTCGCCCTCACAAACCGCTTCTGAACTTGTTCAGTCTTCAACTGGATTTGAAGAGTGTTTGCAGATAACTTATGTTTTGACTAGATTTGTTTGTTAAAACTTCTCTAAAAAAAGAGAGGCAAAGGCAATGCCTCTGTAGAGGGTAAGGCAGGTAAAGCAGTTTCAGATAAGCAGTCAGCGTGGGGGTCCTTGGTACAGTACACACTGTTTTGTGCATACGGAGACACAGTGGGGACTGATGAGGGAGGTTTGGGCAGAGGTGACTGGGGAAAGAAATCTGAAGGGACAAAGATTTGACCTCCATTAGTAACTAGGTTTCGTTTCAGTGTTCATGGAATAATTTCATTTTCCTATGGAAAACAGCAGCAGGAGAAGAGGCAGTGACTCTGTGTGGTGAAAAGGTATCTGTGAGCTTCAAAGTGCAGGGCAGCCTTTTGGTGTTTCTGAGGTTTGCTCTGCTAAATAAACATTGTTCTGCTTTCAAAGGAAAGGAACTGAGACACTTTCTTCACAGAGTTTTGACTTGCTCGAAGGCACCAAATGACTCAGCAGCAACCAGGTGCAGCATACAGACGTGCTAAGGTAGCTTAGAATCACAGAATCATTGAGGCTGGAAAAGACTCCTAGTATCACTGAGTCCAACCATAACCCTAACAGCCCTAAGCCCACCAGTACACCATGCCCCTAACCACCACCTATACATGTCTTTTCAATACCTCCAGGGATGGGGTTGACTTAACCACCTCCTGGGCAGCCAGTTCCAGTGCTTGATAACCCTACTGCTGAAGATATTTTCCCCAATATCCAATCCCTCCCCATACTGAGGTGCAACTTGAGACCATTTCATCTCATCCTGTCGCTTAAAACCTGTAAGAAGAGGCCAACCCCTGCCTGGCTACAACCTCCTTTCAGATAGTTTTAGAGAGTGAGAAGATCTCCCTCGAGTCTCCTTTTCTCCATGGTAAACAACCTCAGCTCTCTCAAGTCATTTCTCATAAGATTTCTGCTCCAGATCCACCACCAGCTCAGTTATCCTTCCCTGGACACACTCCAGAACCTCAATGTTATTCTTGTAGTGAGTGGTCCAAAACTGAACACAGGATTTGTGATGAAGCCTCACCAGTGCTGAGTACAGGGAGAAAGTCACTGCCCCTCATCCTGGCCAGTGTGTCCAGCAGCTTACACAGATCTTCACCCACCACACATCCCGAATATTCTCCTTCCTCAAGACTCTGGAGCTTATCAATGCTCCCTGTTCCTGACTTTTGGGTTGCTCTTAGGGTCCTTTAAATCTGCATCTGCTAGTATTGCAAGAGGACAGTGCCGCCTGCTCAAGCCCAGCAATCTCTTGCCATCCACAAAGGCCATGACAAGGAAAACATCTTCCAAATGCCACTGGTTGTTTTTTGTTTTTCTGCCAGAAATGAGGGCATGCTGCTGAAGAAGGATTGCAAAGTAGCCTGCAGAGAGCTCCAGGCAGTACAGACAAAAGCACTCCTGGTACCTGGGGTAGCTTTGTTTGATGCTAATTTGGGGGTGGCTGTAGTATCCTGCCCTGCTCACCTGCCTTAGATATGGCAGCTGATAGTTGTTGCTGTTTCATACTGCTCTTCTTTCCTGACCTGTTCATCACGTGAAGGACACTGAGACCACGGGGAGGAGTAATCATGGGAGACACTCATGTCTCCTCTTCAGATGCTACACTGCCTGGATAAAAGCTTATCAGCAGTTTGGGTTTCTCAGCGTTGGTGCAGATGGGTTTGCAAACACCTTATATTTGCATTAGGAATGGCACTGCCTTTATGTGCAGAGCACTGATTTAGTCCTTCTGCACCGCTGAAGTTCTGTGTTGGAGCCAGATTGTAGATTACTCTGGGTGCTGGGGTGGAGGAGGCAGGAGGCAAGGAGTAAGAATTGCTCCTATACTGTGGTTAGTTTGTATATAGGGGTAGAGTGGCACTGGGAAAATGCTAAAGGGTGTGGGGCAGGGGGGCAGGCAGATGTACTACTGCAAATGGCTGCTGCATCTTCCAGTAAGACAAGCTGATTTCTCTCTGCCCAAATGAGCATCAGATGGGGGAAGCACTTTTAGGAAACATAAGCCTTGATACTACATTCATTTCTGGGACAGAATTAAACCTGCTGCTCATGTGACTTGAATTTAATGTGCATGTGTGCACACACAGAGTTTTTGATTTTTTCTGTCACATGGCTGCCAAAAATAATAGTAAAACATATAAGTTAAACATGCTGTTACAACACAATATCACTTCATTACTGTTCAGGGCAGCTCAGGTTTCCTTCTGAACATATCACCAGCAGGCAGTAATGGAAGAGTACAGGGGGCACATGAAAAGAACAGTGCAACCTCATGGCATTTTATCCTAAATGTCAGCCATGGTCAGCATTCCCTGGTGAGTTCCCCAGTGTGTGCAGTTAGCATCTTCAGGAATTATCTCTCACTGTTCATTTTAACTTAAATGTGGTAATATCAAATTTTCTGCTCCCTGAGTTTTTCTTTCCAAATTCCAGCAGTTGACCATATAAATAATTTCTCTCCAATCAGCAGAGTCTCTCCTCTGTAACTCTTATTCTAATCTTATTTTCATAACTTGCTACTTCTCTGACTTTCAATTAACACTTCATTTATGTTCTTTACTTAGACACTGTAGGTGTAGCCTTTTGAAATTCTTCCCTAATGTGATTTTAGTGCTGTCACTCCAATTAGGGGCATGGTAATGACTAACCTCTGCTCTTGTACCTCTGTTGCTATGTTGCATAATGACTTCTCAGAAGTTCTGAATTAATGCAGGTCAGTTGATAATTTCGGGCTACATGCAATATGATGCCTGGAAAAAAAAAATCCATTTGTAATCTGAAAGATCTTATGGGAGTGTTGCATAACTTGAGGAACATAATAGCTCATTAGCTAGAAGTCTGTAGTGTGAGGACGGGTAAACATGATTAGTATCACTGGGAAAAAAGAAAAAAAAAGCTTTCTTTCTTAAGTGCTCTTCTCACAATACAACATAGCTCTAGGTACTGGTGGATGTTGCAAGGAAATGCTTCTGCTCCGGAGTCCTGTTTCCGGAGTCCTGCCACTTACCAGTGCTCATCCTACATGTTGGCACAGCACAACCTCTGCTCTGAGTTTCCTTGCTGGATGTGACAGGTGTGGTGCTGCTGTAGGAATTCTTGCTGTGCTGTTTGCTCCGTTCTGTCCTGCTCCAACCTGTGTGCCATCCGGCAGCTGTCAACAGGCAAGGAAGAAAAAGTGAATCCCGTGATTTCCTTGCAAGTAGTTTTTAGGGAAGTTGATGAAAGAAAACACAGCAGCTAATATGTATAAATTTTGAGTGTTTTTTCTGTGTAGAAGATAAGATTTTTTTTTTCCACCTTGCTAACAAGATACTATTTTTTTTTTAGCTCATTATGTAATGAGAATTCAAGATGAGATCATGATAGCAAGACCACAGCAGTTATCAGGGAGTGTCCTGGAGCACAGAGTAACTGGCATGGTAGAGAGGGTTGTTATGAAATTGTTTGTAAAAATAATTCTGGAATCCTGCCCCTCTTTCTGCTTATTTTAAGGTTCCTATGCAATGTGTTGAATGTCTATGTCCCGAATTATGCTGCTAGTGGATCCTCCCAGCTAGTCTGTCCAGTAACTGTTGACTAGTAGGATCATGTTTCCGTGTTAAAACTTTAAAAATAATTTAATGATAGCTATGTTTAGTGACATCATTTTAGCACCCATATGACTAGACTCTCCCTTGCACTCTGCCTGAGACCATACAACAGCTGCGTTGTACCCATATATGTCCCCTCACTTCAGGCACTGTCAAATTTTTAAAAAGAGGGATTACTGCATCTCCCCCAGCTGTACAGGCTCTAAATTCACCACACAGATGCTTGAGCCCTCTTCGGTCTTTAAAATCTTTGAAGGAAAACATGTTAAGATTTTCCTAAAAATCTTTGAAGAAAAAGTGTTAAGATTTTCCTAAAGGAAAGGCTGTACTGATTCTTTTTAATAACTTTATCCCTTTTAGGGTGAAAAATATGAATTTGGAGACAGAAAATTTCTTCTTAAAATACCGTATTGCCTTTATTGTCACTTAGGTGCTGCAGGGCAATAGTAACAGATTTATTCTATTAATGGAGAATAGTGTTATTGAAATAATAGTTGAAAGATACTGATCTTCCCATTAGAAAGCTTTTGCACAGAGAACCTCTGTTGTTCAGGGACAGTTACTTCTGGAAAACCTATCACCTGTCTTCCCTACCTACCTGCCCTTCTATTTTCATGCTGTTGTGATTTGGTATCACCTGGCACGTTAACAATTTTGTTTATAGTGAGATAAAACGCACCATGGTTACTTGCCATAGTTTGCTCTGTGCTGCATTGCTGACAATCAAGAGTAAGTTGGCTAGTGTCACTGACAGATGCTGAGCTGTGAACAGAACTTGGTTGCCTTTTTCTATCGGACAGTTCTGTCCTGGTTAGAACGGCTGGGACCAATTCATCACTGGATGGGTATAACCCAAAACTGTGTATTCTATAGCCTTCCATGCCATTCCCCAGAAACTGTTGTCAGTGGAGGCCTGCGAGGTGGGGGGATGTTCCTGTCCTCATACCCTTTTATGGAATTCCCCCCTCTGAGGGAATTATCATGCCCTTTTAAGAAACAACACAACTGAGCCTTTATATAGCCCCCCGAAACAGGGCCACCTTGAGGTGTCCGGGGGAAGCTCCCCACCAAGGCCACCACAGGGTGCATGTCAGCCGAGCCCCGCCTCCCAGAAGGTCTGAGGCAAGGGCCAGGGCCCAACCCGCTATGGGGGGGTGACCCACCAGGCTGCAATGCCCCATGCTGCAATGCCTCACGGCCAACAGTGCTGAGTCCAATGGCTCAGGGGCAGCAGCCCCGGACACCTTTTGTCCCTCCTTCCTGCCCTTACACACCTCCTTCGCACACTCACTTTTCACACCTTGCCCACTCCTCTTTCCTTCCATTCAAACCCTCAACACGGGCCTCCACTACAGGGACACATACAGCCACTCCAAAAATCTCTCTTAGCAGGAAACCTTCAGGCACCTGGGCCTGCTCAGCTCAGACAACAGACAGCTCACAGGGGCGGCTACATCGCTCTGCACGTAGATCCAAACACAGGGGGGGCCCCAAACCATGGACACGGCCGCACAATAGGCTGACAGGCAACAGACAAAAACTGAGCACCAACAACTTCTTACCTGTGCCAGTGACCCAGCACGGGAACAGAGACCACAGAGGGGGCTCAGTCTCCCTCTCTGGACATAGTCCACAACTGTCTGGACACCATCCTGTGCCATGGGCTCTGGGATGACCCTGTCTGAGCAGGGAGGTGGGACCACATGCCCCACTGCAGTCCCTTCCAGCCTGACCTATCCTGTGAAACACCACCCCCACCCCCATGGATTGACTTGAAATCCCCCAATCTTATTTTGCAACATCCCCCACCAAATGGGTGACAGAGGCTGGGCCTGCAGCAACCAGATACCCTTTTTTTATCATCCTGCCCCAGTTGTTGACTTTAAACCCCCAAGCCTCCCCCCACACCTTATTGACATTAAATCCCTCAATCTTATTTTACAACAACCCCCCCCCCC
>NW_020925659.1:2376723-2453035 GCF_003984885.1 Neopelma chrysocephalum | reverse complement strand
AAACCCTTCTGCATCCTAGAAGAGACTCGTGCCCCCTCCCCTTGTGCCTTAGGAGGCTCTCCAAACCTCCTCTGATCAAGCTGCGCACCCATTCTCAACCCACTACCAACAACTCCACCAAATCTGTGCTCAGTGCTACACTGCCAGAGAGACACCAATCCACCTCCTAACTTACACAGAAACTCCTCAGGGAATTTAAACACTCACCCTTTGGCTCCTCCCCACTCCAAAGACCCCAGGTGAACTCACCCAGTGCCAGCTGGAGGCTTTGCAGGTGGGGTCCCACCCGGTCACCAAACTGTTCATCCCACCCACCCCCCCCAGCTCGTATTGATTTCAAACCCACAAACCTCCCCCTTACTTTACAAGGTCCCCCCCACAAATGGTTGGCAGACACTGCCAACCTCTGCCACCTGCCCCCAAAAGAACCACAAACACCAATTGGGTTAAAAAACTTCCCGCAATTATGATGTGCCACCCCCCTCCAGCCCCCTCCCAGCGGGTTGGGGGAGCGGCGCTGGGAAAGCAGCCTGGCTTGGCTGGCTCTGGCAGCGGCAGCAAACTGGCAAACAGAGAGAGAGAGGTGCTGGAAGGGGGGCTTGTACCCCAAAACGTGGATTTGCTGCCATCAGGATGCAGCCACACATAGATCCCCCCCACCACTCTCACCCTCTCTTACTCTCCCATCACTGGCCTGGTTTATATTTTCTTAGAAAACCCCTTAGAGCCAGGGCTGCTGGGCCTGGACAATGGGATGAAATTCAGGGTTTCCTACTAAATGGAGCTTTAGGCTATTAGACGATTTTAGACCTCAGATTCATCTTTGATAGTAGGAAGCGGTCGACTGCCAGCCACACGTTTCTAGGCCTGTTAGGAGCTATCCCAGGCTATGTATAGCTGGAGTCGGATGCAACACCAGACAACATCCTGGTCTTACTAACCGCTCCCACAGAAAGCTTGTACTCTCCAGGCCTCATGGGGAGTAAACCGTCCTGCCCCAGTTGACTCCTGACTGCAGTCAGTCCTCTCCACCTCATGGAGTGATAGTGCAGGTATCTCTTGCCTCCAGGCTAGAAAAGAAACCATTTCTGCACTTAACTAGAAGGTTACCAGTTCATCACAAGAAAATTACAGGCATGATGCGAGCCAGTGCTTAGAGGGAGGTCCACAAACATCAATTCTTCCTTTGCAGTTTTGTTAACTAGTTTCTCTCCATAGGATCTTTTCTTTTAGGAGGTCCGGTACCTCCAAGATTGTTATTTTACAACCACATAGAATCTTGGGTAGACTTGTAAGCCAAAAGGTTTCTGTCATTTGTTGATTCCAAATAATTCCTGTCACTTGCTGGAACACTACCGGGACAAAACACGTACAAATAGGAGCACTGCAAAACAATCAGTGTCTGATTTAGAATTCCTAAATGTGCTGGTTTAAAAGTTAACCAGCAGGGGAAATGAACTCAATTCAAAAGAGAGATTTATAAGTCAGAATAACAATTTATTAAAATAATACAATAAGTACAGTTAGACAGACAGAGAATTGGTTTTAACCCGCAAAACCCAACATGTAGAACCCGGCACCCCGGGGTATGAACAAAAGTGGTGTTCCTTGCCCCCCCCCCCGGAGTCCAAAGTAAAAGGAGAGGGGAAAAACCTGCTGGTGGGAGAGCTGTTGCAGTCTGGTCAAAAGTGGGGATTGCAGTCCAGTTGAGGGGGGTGGTCTCAGTCTGGTTGAAGGTGGTGGTCTGTAGTCTAGTTGAAGGCAGTGGTCTGCAGTCTTCCTCTGGATCCCACGAGAGGTGGCAAGGTTCCAAAACTCCCAGTTATATACTCTCCAGTTCAGGCGGGAGTGCTCAGTCCCTCCCTCAGAGGGGGGAATTCCATAAAAGGGCATGATAATGCTCAGTCCCTCCCTCAGAGAGGGGAATTCCATAAAAGGGTATGAGGACAGGAACATCCCCCCACCTCTCAGGCCTCCACTGACAACAGTTTCTGGGGAATGGCATGGAAGGCTATAGAATACACAGTTTTGGGTTATACCCATCCAGTGATGAATTGGTCCCAGCCGTTCTAACCAGGACAAGTTCAGGTACAAAGCTGTCACTATTGTAGCCCTCGAGTCCACGCAGCAAAGATGTCTGAGCAAAGTCCACTCAAGGCCATGCACGGATTTAGCTGCCCCTGCTGCCTCTTCTTTTGAAGTCCAGGTTGCAGAGTGATGGCTTCAGTAGGTAAACCTGGCTGTGCTGTCAGTTTCACCCCGGAGAGGCTGATTTTTTTTTTTTAAATCTGATTTACATTACAGGCATTCTTGAAAAACCTGTCCTGAGGTCTCTGGTGGCGGGTGATAAAGTTGAGGTATTAATAGAGAGAAGAGGCAATAATGCAACCTGTGTGATTGATCCTCAGAACTGTGGTCTGTGTCCTCAGAGGGATGAGCAGCTGCCAGGCCTCTGGGAAGGCTGTGTGGTCTGCCACAGCTGGCTGCTGGCTACTATTCCCATGTTGTTATAAAATTCATTCTGGTTAATAATAAATTCAGTTTAAAACTATCTACATAAAACAGCCTGACATGGCTTGTCAGATGCAGTATCGTGTCAGGAAGCCAAAAGATGCTTTTACTCCCAGTTTTCTCAGTCTTGTTTTGTAATACTGGGCAAATTGCTTCCATGTCCACTCAAAACAAATCCATTGTCAGTCCTGCTTGTTAGACAGACAACTGGCTTTGGGAAGAGGCTGTATTTCAGGGTGTGCTTGTATGATGTCCAGATGGTCCATGGCTGAAACAGGAACCTCTACGGATGAGCCCCTGTACTATGTGTCAGTGTTACAGCGCAAAACGAACCAGTGTGTCCTTGGATGATGAGTCCCCTGGTCCCTCTGTAGCTCAGTATTTGGGAAGTGACTCAGTAAAACCAGTTTTCACAGAAGAAGTCGGGCCTCCATGGAAGAGAGAGTGAAATGAGAGGGACGAGAAGATTGATGCTGTTGCCTGAGTTAAGATGATGAAACATGGTAAAAGAGATGTGGGATGTAGGGTAGAGGCTGGTTTGAGAGCAAAAGCACAATGGTTGCAACTGACATAACATGAGATGGGAAATCCGTGAAGTGGCTCAAGTAAGGGTCCAAGATGTTTTGCCTGTCCTCTGTAGCCATGGCAAGCTCAAGCACAATTATCTGGGCTGAGCCTGCAGGTCTTGGGGATCCTTGTGCATGGGGCCCTTGCACTCAGCTCAATTCGTGACTGACCATGAACGCAGAAGAGATTTCCCCTCCTGCTGGAATTGAACACTTCCTGCCTTGGTCCCAAGCCTCATGGGAGAAAATTGGGAAGCAGATAATCAATCAGTTTCTCCTCTTCTTTACTCAGTTGTAAAGGTAAAGAAATTCAGCTTCAGCTGGAGTTGGGATATTGCAGAAATGGTGCTATTGAAAAAAAAACCAAACAGACCGATATGTTTCTCAGTTTAAACCAGAGGAAAAAGCTGGGCAACTTCATAAGGGCATTTGCTCAACTTCTTTTAAAAAATTAAGGAGTCAAGGCAAGAGTGCAGAAGATATTTTAATAATATCAACACTTTATTTTATTTCCTATCTACCTTCTTATGTTCTTTCTCTCCATTGAAAGTAAAATGTTGGGAACTGAGAGAGTCCAGAAAGCAGCAGTGAAAATCGTTAGTGAGATAGTGCCATTTGCTTTATTAGGAAAGTGGTTGTAGCTGACTGATAGAAAGTGCTGTGTCAGGGCCAGTTAGCATTATGGATGGAAGTGAAATACAGATGAACAAGATTAACATTATTTAATTACCAGATAAAACAAAGTCTAAGATATGTCATATACCAGAAGGTACAGTAGAGAGGTGAGGATTTAGTCACATTTATTAACTTTTCCCTAATCAAATCACTGAATTGCATACCATGGATTTTAAAGGCAATGTTTCCAAAGGTAGGGGGAAAAACAGATACTTCTAATGCACTGCATAACAGTGATATGGGGTGTCAGAGTTAGCATAAAGCACTTGATAAGAGAAGATTGACATGCGTCCAAACAAACTGAAGAAGGCATTTGAGTTCCATAAATCAAATGGGCACTGCAGGTGCTTACCTGCATTTGTGAATTCTGGCCCATGACCGATACTAAACGGGTGATTTGACACAATAAGGAAAATCATGTGCTTTAGTTACTCCACTCACTCACCTGATCTGCCTGTGGAACTGCAGCTACCTCGCCAGTTGGCTGACCTGCAAGTCCAGGTAAGTAACACCCGGAGCAGAAACTCTGAATGTGGCAGCAGGTGTGAAAATGAGCAAAGGACAGAGCTTCTGCAGCTGCACTGTCCAAGCAAGCATTGCTTCAGAGCTTTAGTGGTTCACCTAGTCACTTCCTCCCTCATATTTGACGACAGGTTACTTCATGAAATAGGATACTAGGGATTGCTTACATATCCAAAAGCAACATCAATCTCTTGCAACTGGTTTTGCTGTTTCAAAAAGCATGTTCACATACACGGTCTTGAAAGAAGGTGGGAGTGAAGCCAGCGTAGAATTAACCACACTGAATAACTTACACATTTTCAATGAAGTCTTTCATGTATTCTCTGCTTTTCAAAAGTGAACAAGGGCCAAAACCAGCCACATCACTTGGATTTGCTATAATGAACTCCTGCTTCTCTGTAGTCTGAATCTAAGCCACTATCCTACACTTACCACATCATAAGAAACCACTAACCCTAACCATGAGACCAGTACATTCATGTCTCAACAATATGTTCGTTACACTCACATTAATAAATGAATATAATGTTACAATGCCTGTGCCATTAAACAACACCTGTTCCATACAATGGAAACAAGGCAGGCCATGATTAAATATATTATCTTCTTAACAAAGAACTGCACAACTGTTTGGCTAGAGCTGTGAAGCAAATGGTGTATTTACATATGAAAAGAAATTTGTGTACATTTGATGAATGACAGAATAATTGCTATATATGGCAAGGAAAAGGGAAGTAGAATATTCTGTATATTCATTACTGCTATTGGAAGTAAGTTGGAAAGACCTTGATATAGCTGGGAATCTTGACCACTGCAGCTAGACAAAACCTACACAGGCTGCTGGCAGCATCACAAGAGTAAGTTTTAATCCTATAAATCTTATCAGGAAAAGGTCCAGTACGATGTGTTCAAAATGGGTTTTGTCCACTTGAATTTCAAAGGTCTGAAGTGTGGATCTTCCACCACTGAACTTAGAAGCCTGGTCTGGATTTTAATAAATTCCTGAAAATCATAATTTTTTTCCTTTTTATTCAGTGAACATTCTTCTTTTCTCTTGGTTTCATTCATGTTAGTCTCACTATACCTTTTAAACCACTCACAATTGCCCTTGGCCCTAGCTAAGCAACCTCAGCCCAAACCTCCGTGAAAGCAATGGGGGAAAGGTTTAAAGGGGGTAGAGCAACCCAGGCAACAAGCTGCATGGCAACAAAGATAGAAAAGGGGATGTGATCAAAGAGTTATAGACAAGACACTTAGGTAAAGGCAAGAGAAAATGGTAGTTTTCTACTTCAGTCACCTCTGCCACACACGCGTGCGTGCAGACGCACAGGCTGTGGAGAAAAAACTTTTCATTGCAAATTTCCCTTGGAATTGCTGCTGTCAGCAGTTATCTGAAGTTAAAACCTAGACAAAAAAGTAGACATGCTGCTCTTCCTGCAGCCCAAATCTTACTGACCTTGTAAGAGGAGGAAGATGGCAGCTTTGGTGCAATACAGTCACTGAAAGGGTGAGAAACAGCAGGTGAAGAGAAGGATCCTGGATGGGTGGGGAAGAAGAGTAGATTCTTGATTTAGGGATAATCGTGTTTAGAGGTGTGGATCTGATTTGCAGAAATGCTAAACCCTCACGGCAGAAGCATAATCAGCAAATATAGAGTGCTCTCAAGTACTGAAAATTGTAGCTGGCATCTCAAACTGCTCACACAAATAGCTTACAGTATAGAAAAATTTGACTTTTTTCTCACTGAAACACATCTTTCTGTGCATCTAAAACACAGTAGTAACAACATAACGTTTTTAGTAAATGCATTCAGGTTTATCTGAATAAAAATAAAAATGAAGAGCGAACAGAGCAAACATACTGTAAAAGACCAAATAAAAGCTCAAGAAAAAGAAAAGGTCTCTCTGTTTGTAGGGTTTGAATGACAAGCAGCAAATGACACCTGAGATCTCATGCTGAATTAGTAAGATAAATGTAAATATGTCCATTTAGTGGAATAAGGAAAGGTTCTAGTAGAAGAATTGCTGACCATGTTTTATATTATGTACTCACCCATAGGTATGAGATGTGTAACTGAATGGGACCACAGGAACTGAGCTTGGGGGGGATGGGGGGGGCTTAATTAAGAGGCAGAGAAAACCCTTAATCCTGTTGCTTAGTTTACCCATGTTCAAGGGCCTGATTTTGTGAGTCTAATCACTCTTTTCACAGTTTTCTTCTCCAGTGCGGTTCATGGGTATGGAAAACAAAGAAAGCACTTTCTGAAAGACAGCTGGCACAGCTGGTTCCTCAGAACACATGACCACAAACCAAACCTCGCATTGTCAGCCTACATTAATCTTTGCTTTGGCTTGCTTAGACTAGTGGTCCCTCAGAAAGTGACGGTGTGTACTAACCTTTTCTTCTGTAAACAACTTTCTCACAGCTGATTTTTGTGTCTGGACAGTGTACTGCAAGTTGCATAAGTATCAAGCTCCTTGTGGTTCATAAGCATACCCAAGAAACAGAGATTGCCTGGTAAAGCTTTTTAGGCTGGCAACCAGGGATCTCTGTAATGAGATCTTGCACAATGTTTGTTCACTCTTGGAAGATCAGAACACTCCTTGCCAAACCCTCAACCTTTAAGTGGGAATAGGACATATTGCCCTTCCAAGAAGACATGGATGGGATGGTGCAACTCTTCTGACACAGGCAAAGGCAAGGAGGCCTAAAAGAAGCAGGTCCTCTTGTCTAAGAAGATGTGTAACCACGATTTTCCTCTTCTTACTGACTCCTGCCAGCAGGTTTGTGCGTTTGTGTTTTGGAACATACTGCATAGCAACCATGTGTGGGCAAGCAAGAAGAGCTACAACTCCTAGTGCTTTCATACCTGGTGAATAGAACTACAGCTCATAATGATGTTATTTGATCTGTTTTCAATCATTCCTCACTTTATTTAGAAACAAAATACAGTTTCTCACAATAACGATGATAACTCTGATATTTAAAAACACAGCATTTTATTAAAACTAGAAACTGTAGATACGCCAAACAAATGTCCTAAATAAGAGAAGGGAAGGGTAAAGGAGTGTGGTTGGAATAGCTGGAATAAAAGGAGTAGTGACTTCAGTAAATACCTCTTTTATGTTATTTTTTTTCCTGGTGTTGCATTTCTATCCCCATTTATTTTTTCAAAGTTATTGACATTGGATAAAGCCAGTAGCAGCACAAAAGAGAAGGGCAGATAGTCTTCCTTCTTAGATTATCCCCAAATTCTGGTCATCACATAGTTTGTTGCAGTAAATGGCCTTAAGAATAAAAGAGGGTAAAAGAAAGGAGTTTTTGAAATGAAAAATTTTACAAATTAAATGAAAAATTTTACAAATTAAAAGCAGAAAAGAAAGTAATTTTTCAAATTGCCAAATGATAAGTTGGCCCACTGTATTTTTTAAAAGTGCCTCGGGTCTGCTTTTGAACAATCAAGGTTTAGTTTATGGTCATGTGTTAAGTAATGTTGCATTGTGTTGAGATTAGTATCAGACTCAGTATATGTGTACTAAACTCCCATTCTCATTTGTGATTGTTTGTCACTGTCAAGAATATCTCAAAAGAAGGAAATATTCAGTAATTGATTTAACTTCAAATCCACTGCCAGAAAAAGTTACCAGGATAATACAATTTCTCCTGCAAATGTTATTCTTCTTTTCTGTCCTCAGTTAAACAAACTTTGTGGTCCTAGTGAAAATATGTGGCCTTATTCAGTGGAAAAAGGTTTAGGTATTTTGTTTAAAAGAGAGG
Source organism: Neopelma chrysocephalum (assembly GCF_003984885.1). Lineage (NCBI taxonomy): Eukaryota > Metazoa > Chordata > Aves > Passeriformes > Pipridae > Neopelma > Neopelma chrysocephalum. Next base: position 2,444,984 of record NW_020925659.1, on the reverse strand, counting down.
ACATTGTTTATTTCCCTAGATCAATGCAGAGATGCAATATCACAAAGTAAGCAAACTCTTGTAATGTTCTGGCATCTTTGGCCAATTTTGCCTTGAGCACACAGTTATTAGTAGATGATGAAGTAACTCTGTTAGTAAACAAATGAACAGAAAGGATGTCAGCACTATGATGAGCCAAGGAGGCCAGCTAGAGGACAGAAAAGGCACTTTTGTCCCTCCTCTACTTAGGCCAGTCAAGACTGAAATCCCAAGATTTACATGGTGTAATATCAGATATGCTCAACTCATAGTGTGGTCATAGCTCAGTAAGACAGCAGATGTTATGACAGACAGCCTTCAGCTGAGGTTGTCAGAAATTTATGTGGCATCAAAGCATCCCTATCTCACCAGATGTCCTACTCCCTGAGCCAGATAGGCACCTACAAGCTGGCTCCCTGGCTGGCTTTTTCTCTGAGGCCCCGAGCAAAAGACAAAGCTGATTAGCTTGAGATCCAAGCAGAATGCAGTACTAAGCACTACTGATAAATTAAACTCATTTACATTCTGCTCATAAAGATTCTTCCTTGAAAAGAAAAAGTTTCAGATGTGTTGTCTGCTCCAGACACGTTGCATATTCTCTCCCTTGCCCCAGTTTAGGTTTTCAGTTGAAGAAGAGATGTGTAGCTGGAAAAAGTTAGATCTAGACTTTGAATTACAGTGCATAATTTTGCTTTCTCAAGTAATAAAGACTGACCACACCAAATTTGGAGTGGAAACAACAGGGAGTTTCAACCCCTTGCAAAACTTACCCAGCAACAGCCCACTTACAAGGCTGGCAGAAGGGAACACAGAGGATGACTGCTATAGAGCAGAATGCAGATGCCCATCATTTGTAGGAAGATATGTGTCTTATGGGGCATTGCCATCTACTATATTTTTCAGCCCTTCTTCCCCATCAGCTTTTACTTGAAAAAGCAGAAGGCTATTGACTTAATTTTTTCCATTAGGCAGGTGTTGTTTCTTTTCCCTGCCCGTGTTTCTCAAGGTTGTTTAAAACAGATTCTAGTGATTTTAACAAACATGAGAGATATCATATTGAAAACCCCGACAATGCAGTCCTCCATTAGTTTCATTTATGCAATGATGACACAAGATTGTGGTACACAGGCTGCAGCCAGCCGACCTTCTGAACAAGTCAAAGGCGTGTTCTGTACATGTGAAAGTAATTCGGGGGTTTTTGTTTATTTCCTTTTGAACTGTCTTCTAACACTATGACACTATTTGCATTACCCTGATACCACAAGCATGTCTTGGCAGGGTATATGTTGTATCACAAATACATAAAAATTTCTATAGAGCCACATACACAGATATATACTGTTGCATTCATATGGTTCCTGGTGATGTGGTTATTCTTCTAGTGGGCACAGTGGTAAGATAATTGCTTAGAAATTGATTTTCAGTTCCAGTAAGTGACAGTCTATCTCTTTAAGTACGGTAAGTAAACAGTTTTGAAAGATTTCTATCCATGTTTTTAAAAAATCATCTCTTAGGTTTTTCAGCTATGGAATTAAAAATCTTGACTGTTTTAATGTCGGTTTTAAAAGGGCTAGGAAAGCTGCAAATAGTGCGTGCAGTAAATCTGTGCCATGGCAGAAACAATCAGAAGAGTAAAGAGTAATGATTAAACATTTAATCAGAAGCATTATACTTTGTTGTGTTCTCACTGTAGCTGCAGGAAAAGATGCTGTAACAGATCTTTAAATAGAAAACCTGAGGCTAAATTCTACTTCATCCATCAAAAGCAGCTGCTAGGAGATGACCTAATTTTAGTGGCTTATCAATTCCTTAGTGCTTGTTGGTTGATGTAACTTTGATCCTCTGATGCTAGATGACTTTTGTGCTGAATATAGCTGGAATTTAATGTGAATCTTTTGGATGGCTGCCCAGCCAAGCTGCATAATCCAAACAAAGAGAGCGAGCAGTACATGATTCAAGCTACTCACGTGTACAATAATACAAATATATGTATCCTGATTCCTTTGGGCAATCAGCTCCATGTCACCAAGCACATATTTCAAATACAATGTCCTTGTGGGTTTTTTTGGTCTGGTTTTTTTTGTTTCTGTTTCTGTTTTTGTGGGTTTTTTTCCCCCCAAACAATGATCTGCTTTTCATTGGAAAAATAACACAAGATGCAGTGAGACTCAGCTGCTGCCAAGAAATAATGATAGAGTCAATAATTGCAGGACGTTTTTAATGAATGTTTTCCAAGCAAATCATTGCCATTTCAAAGGGCTGTTATTTCTATTTATGTAGAGATTAGCCTACACGTTATCAAGGAGATGGAATGGTTCTATGTTTTTTTTATCATTAGTTTTTGTAGCGTTTTTCAGGGATTTTTTTTTAATAGCAGAAAATGTCTTTGTCTCTCTTTCTAGCTTACGCTTTATCTGGACTTGCTTTCCTTTTCCTTTCTCTCCTTCTCTTTTTGGCTCTTCACTAAAACCATCTGTGACACACATGCAAGTTGATGGGTGCGTGAGCAATGCTTCACACATATTTAGTTGCCCTACTTGGCATTATTTGCTAGTCATTAAAGATTATGAAGGAGTTTTTCATGTCCCATTTTTTTTTATTCTCTTAGAAAATTAAGGTAGGAATAAGTGTGTGGTCAGGCTATTGCATTGATTTTTTTTCTTTTCTTTTTTTTTTTCCTTTTTTTTTTTATTTCTTGTAGAGACTGTGTCTAGAGTTTAGACTGGGGAGGATTTAAACTGGAGGATTAGACTGGAAGGATTTCTGGGTTTTCTTCCTGGCACTGACAATCATGCATTGTGTGAGCTTGAGCCAGTCACTTAGGGCCTGTTTTTCACACTCCAGTTGAAATAAATGGAAACTGCATGTGCTCAGCACCTCTGCAAACCAGGTCATTTATCTCTCCTCCTTTTATTTATGCACTGATAAATATAACAACCTTTGCCTTTGCATATGCAAACTGGATAGGAGGATACAAATATGGGCAGTTGAACATGCAAATCCCTCATTCTGATGCACAAACCATTTCATACAACCAGGGATTTCTACATTTGCAGGCCTTGGTTCTTTTTGAAAAAATGAACCATGAATAACAAAATCTATACAGGCTTGTCAGGGAGGCACTGCTGAAATCAATATATTTGTGTAGCCTCTTTTCTACAGTTTCACTTATGTTAAAAATACTATTAGCTATGATAATCATTTTAGCCTACTTTATTACTGGATTAAACCATGTTGTCAGTGTGCAAATGCCTTGGGCATTGCATGCTAATTGTAGGTTATTACGCAAGACTCAGCATTAACTGTTTGACACACTTTTGGATGCTTGGGTGGGCTTCATCATCCCTTCGTGGCACCTGCATTTCTTCAGTGCAGTAAGGGTGTCCAAAATGGTGAGCCAGCAATTCAAGATTTCCCCAGATAAATGCCTGTAGTGCCTCAATATGCCTTCTGGAAATATAGAAAGGGCTGGATCCGGCACGAAAAGCGGGAGAAAGTTTGTGGTAAGCAGTCAGATTGACATCCATTTTCACTCTGCCTACCTCTGCTCAGGAAAAAAAAAAGTAATAAGGACAAACTTCTTCAGTGGAAATGGGAAGTGATCTTTTAAATGCTACTCTTCTTGATATAAAAAAATGTCAGTGGGTCCTGGCTCCTGGATTCTGTGTCCTGCTTGTGCAGGAACTCAATGGAAGTCAGAATTCCTGAGGTCTTTCTTGCAGTTACAAGATACTGTCCACCAGCTTCAGTTGCTGTTCTGATGCTTTAAAATGATTCACTTTTGGTGAACATAACACTTAGGAAAAAAAAAATTAATTATTTTCCTTAGTTCTGTTGTGGGGAAAAAAAAATAATTAAATATTTACGTTTTGCCCAAGGTCTCACAGAAAGACCAGAGCATAATAAGGACATCCTACCTGGGGCTTCAAATCTGGATTCTCCTTGTTGGGACAACCCTCCTGTCTATGCCCCCTTTTTTTCCACTTTCCCTAGGAACTTGCTGTGTCCCCTTTATCATGGGACTGACAAGCTGACAACTGAAATGCAGAAGGATGTCCCTTTATCCCCAGGCCACTCTACTTTCATGTCTCCAGTGCGTGCGCCAGTCGCAGGCTGGGGAAGTGCTTGCCTTTTCCTTGCAGGACATACACACCTCTAGTGATGGCATAGGAGGATACACTGTGTGTATGCAACCTGAGCTGCATTTCAGGCTGCAGGAATTGCCCTGGCCAGAAGATTGGCCACTCTTGTGGCAGAAAAAAGAGCTGAATGCACAGCTTTTGTGTTATTGCCCCAGCCTTCCCAGTATGCCACTCAGCTTCCCAAACTGAACCTGATAATTACAGCGTTGTGTGTAACCATGAGCTTACACACAGGGAATCTTCAGTGAAACTGGACTAGCTTAAACATTTATGACCCAATTTTGTCCTCGCTAGACTGCACAGATTATTAACTTCAGTGGAAATAATCTTAGATGCTCCAAAAGTGTCAGAGAACAAATGGCTGCTGCCTCTAGAAAGGAGCGATGTATTTTGAGAATGGGGCTTGCAGCCAGGCATTCCAGACTCCTCGTGCTGGCCTTAGGCAGACTCTGTACTCTTGCTGCCTCGTTGTCCCCTTGCAGCACAGACGGAATTGTTTTGCCTTCCTTCCTTGTGGTGTGTGTGAAGATTAAATAAATCACCTGAAAATTATGAGCAATAAAGTTACTCATTTCATAAAAACATCAGGAGTCTCTTGCTTCTAATCACTGCCCTGCCTTCTGATATTCCAGTTAAAAATTCACACTGGTAGGATGTTTTCTACTGCACTTACGGCTCTGTGTTTCGTTGAGGTTACTAATTAAGAAAGCTCCTACTTTATGTGATATTCTAAAGATTAGTTTCATACTTCAGGGTAGTGAGTCGATGTTGCAAGATGCCAGGCTTTACAACTGTCAGGGCTGTATAAGTAGCTAGGGCTAAGGGCGAAAGTGCCCTGCTTGCAAGATGAACTGCTAAGCAGCATCACCAACTGGCCCAGTTGCCTGGTTTACAGAGGAAGCCAGCTGAGGCAAGGATGGGCTGGGAACCCAGATGCATCTCATTGACCTGGATGTGGCAGCTGTACCCTACTACCTGTGCTTAACCCACATTCTGGATATCTCTGGATGTGGTTTAACCTGATTGCTGAATATCCCTGTGCATTTTTCAACTCTCTCTCCATGTTTGTGAATACAATGTAAATGAGGCTACAGTGCTTTATATTACCTGTGTGAAAGCAAGCTTTTAGATCCAGCAGCGTCATAACATAGTTACAAGATCAGATGCGATCAAAAATGTGAAATGACCCTGAAATGTTCTTTGGAGGCCAACTTGTTCCTCCAGCATGCTTGAACTTTTACTTTTCAGCAGTGTGAAAGCCAGTTTAGACATGAATTACTTGTTATGGAGGCATCATCACTGAGTGTTACTAAATGATCACAAATGAGCAGTTAGCAATTCGAAAGCACTCAAATTCTGAAATGTTTATTTAATGGAGCCAGTATCCTAACTAATGTCTGCTACAGGTCAAGTGAAAAAATGTGGATGCAAAATCAGATATAACAAAAATACATACCAAATTCTACCCTGCTTTCTGATTTTTATGCTTATTTTCACTTTATCCTTGAAACGCCATGTATAAAAGCTCATCTTTAAAAACACGCTTTGCACCACTGTAGTTGCTGTGGTCTGCTAAAACTGAAAACTGAGTTTTCCTTGTCCAAAATGCTACTGTTTGTTCCTGCAATCAGACATCTGTGCATGGAACAACAGCGTAAAATACCAGTTTGCCTTTCAGCAAGTGGACACAAACTTTTGGGCATTTTTTGGCACCTTCTGAGGAAAAGATCTCATATATTCAAGAACAGTCTGGATGTGATCCTGTGTAATGTGCTCTGGGATGGCCCTGCTTGAGCTGAGAGGTTGGACAAGATAACCCACCGTGTTCCCTTCCAACCTGACCCGTTCTGTGGTTCTGTGCTGTGTGGTTAAAGCACCAAACGTTGACCACAAGTGTGTAGTTCCTTTGCTAGTGGTCCCTAAAGATCCACCTGTCTAACTAGACTTTTGCAAAACAATTTGAGTTAAAAAAATGTGTTCGCTAGTCAAAAACGGGACTCCAAAAAGCACCTGATCTTGACATTCTGCAACGTGTAAAACCCATGGGACTGGACGTACAGTGTCAGTGGTGATCTTACTTCATTGCAACTTTAGAAGCAAACTAGTCCATGTCTTTTGCTGTAAATGGTGTAACAGTCACCATCAGCACTGGTTTTGGGCAAAAGCCTAGAGGCCCGTGGTTCTTTCTTGGGCAATAGGGTAAGATCAATGAGGTGCAACTGTGAACTGCAAGTGCCAGCAGGGCTCTGGAGGTACCTGACCGAGGCTGTGAGATGTCTGGATGAGCATGTCCAAGTTTGGCCTCAGTTTGTTATCGGGAATAGCTCTGTATGGCTTTTACGTCATCACACATGATGGTGAGCCCAGGTCTTCTGCATCACTGGCAGGCTTTCTTACCTTCTTCTAATGTTTTAATCCACAAAAGAGACTGGGACTGAAGAAACAGCAAGTCTGCTACAGCCGGTGTGACTCAGACAACTATGAATTTCTCTGCTGTTCTGGTGATCTGCTGTGCAAAAAAAACCCCACCAAAACAATAAAAATTAACAGCATTTCAATTATGAGGGTTGTAACAAGAGTTAGTTACCAGGTCTAGGTTTTTAAAAGGAATTGCTGTGGTTTATTTTGGTGTAGTTTTATTCTTTTTTTTCTTGCTGCTTGAGAAAATTCATGAAACAGACGTATGTTATTTAAGAATGCTCAGTGTCTTTTTTGGAAGGAAGACCCAGACTGTGCTACATTACCATCAATGGAAATGAGAGTTAGGAGCCTAATTCGTTTGCAGCAGGGGAGATTAGAGCATATTGTGAATATGATTTCAGTATATATACTGAGTTTCCCAAGGGTATCTCATCAACAACAACTTCAAAAGTTACTTTTATGCCACTTCCACTCAGCTGACAAGAACACTTGACATTTTGAGAAGGTTTAGAATAGAAAACATTAGCAGTTCGTGTTGATCATGTAACTCATTGGCAAAAACACTACTGTTTAAATATCATGTTCAGTCATCGCTGGATTGCAATCTAATGAGCGTAAAAGATGAGTACCTCTCAAAAGTGACTTGTTTTGTAACTTTCACAGTTACAAACTTGCAAAATGAAGAACCTGGACATTTAGTTCCCCTCAAATACCATTTCCAGGGGCAACATCCCTTTGTGCCATGGAAAAGCATCTAATGAGCTGTAAATAGATAGTTAAGGTTCTGTACTTTCTGCTCGGTGAAATCTCAGTAGGAAATCTTTATTATTATGAACAGAATGAGTAATCTTGCTAATGGTGTGGTGACCACATATGTTCTGGTTTGTCTTTGAACACCTCCAGTTTTATGGATATATTTAGCAACTATCAACGAGTAGCGTTCCAGGTAAATCCTCCAGTAAAAGGAAATGTGATGTCCTCTTTCTTATGACTGACATAATTCCTGCTTGACTTTTCCTCTAATTGAACCAGCTAGTGTTTAGAATTCACTTTGGCACAGACCAGGGAGTGGGATTGCTGATGTCTTTAAGTTGCTTGTTTGTTTAACTTCCCAGTACATAATCAGTTGCATAAAAATGACCTCCCCCTAAATATATCTCAGTGGCTATGTTATATTATACTAATGACTGCAACACGCAGAAAGCCAAAACAAGCACTTTGCCAGTATCAACAGAAATTATGAAAACACAGTTTGCAACAATGTATGAATTATTGCTGCCAGCTTGCAGTTCCCAAGTTAACCCTTGATGAAGTTATAAATTGCAACAATGAGTGCTGTTTCTGTCTTGGGTCACGCTGTGGGCCAATTTCTGCTGTCACGAGTGGAGACTAAAGCCATTACAATTGGATGGTTCTGTTCCTGTCCATCTAAACTCAGAGTTATCCTTCCAACAGTTTGATGGTGTGAGATGAACAAAGGCATACATGATAATTTCTGTAGTGTGGTTTCAGCCAGTTCAGGTACAGAGGTGGAGGATAACTCAGTGACTCAGTTTGGAAGTTAATGTGCAGTTCAGAGGTTTGTTCACTAACAGGGAGGTAAAGGAAACCTAATTTCAAGCTCCATTGGAAATTGAGGGGAAGCAAACCATATCTGAGAGACAGTAAGGAAAACTAGGATAAGGAAGGAATAGGATAAAAATTAATAAGAGATATAAGGGTGGGTGGGGAGAAATGGAATTGTTTATCCGAATCCTCCCTAAATGTCTTTAGAGACTTCATTCCAGACCATCCTAGTTTTAGCTTTTTAAAAACAAATCCTCTCTCTTACTTTAAATAGGGGTATGCTAGAATTAGAAGCACTTATCCAAATCATCCAGTCTTTAACTTTCAGGGCTCAGAAAAAATGGGACCTGGAACTGAAACAGCTTTGGTTTGGCTTTTAAACCCAAACCACTTTTTTCTTTTTTTCCCCTGTAGTTAGACTAAAGCCTCAATCAGAGAACTAGCAGTGAGTGTATAAAAACAGCACACAGTGCGAGAACAAAACACTGAACACTAAAAGAAGAACTTCAGTTCAGCTACTTTGCTCTGTGCAGGGCTGACTTATGGAACACTGGAAAGATAGTAGGAATGTTTCCACCCAGAATTAGTTATGGAAGGAAGCAGGAACATTTTGGGAGCATGGAGCTGTATTAATGTAGTGGGAACGCTGTCTCCACAGAGTTTCACTGATGTTACATCCCAAATCTATCTGTGATACATGGCTTGCATCTTGGCTGAGAATAGCTGAAAGTTTGAAAACTTTTCAAGTATAGTATGTGTACCCTGTTCCACTTCATCACTATGATTCACTACTGTCGTAATCTCCTTCACTGTGAGTGTTTATAGAAAGCCTGTTCTCCAGGTTAAAAAGCAAGAATTGCTTTCATTGTTTGGCTTCTTCTAAGCTCCATCATTAATTGTAAATATATCTTCTTAAAATCTTTTTTACAAAATCTTTTGTTTGGAAACTTCACTGTTTAGAGCCCTGGGTAACATCAAGTTTGCCAAAGACCATGTTGTCTGAGGGGAAGAGGATCCAGGATGAAATGCTTTTCTTCTTTTTCCCCTTGTGCAATAATGCGTCATTGCTGTTATTACTTGCAAAAGGGATGATTTTTCTATTATCAGCATATCTCCTGTACAGAACTTTTAACATTTAATAGCTGTCAAAAGAAATAAATTTTAAACATGTTTTGCTACAGATGAGTTTGGATTAACTCCCTCTCAACCTCTAAAATCTTCAGGATTTTTTAAACAGTAATTTGCCATGACTTTTTTTAAAGTTTCTGGAGCACAGAAAGCTTAGCTATTCTAATCATAATGTAAGCATTATGAGAATAATGCATAATGAGAATATTCCCTATGAAGATGTGTCCACTAACAAACAAATTATGTGGAAAAAATTAAGAATATCCTAGAAAAATTCCAGGCAATCTTAGTGCATTTGTCACGAGATAAATCTCCATTTTATGAGCATTCCTTTGGCCCTTTCCAGTTCTTTTTGTCTTCTTATCTGTAATGTTTTGTTAGAGAATAGTTGCAAACTGTTTTGTCTTTTCCAGGAAGAATATGAAAGGGTTGTTGCATCTATCCCTGGAGTGTCTTGGTCAAAGTTTTTACTGGAGAGAATAGAAGTCATATATACTTCAAATACTGTCCTGCACAAGGTCATTTGGATGCTCTAGGACATGTCTTGAAACAAAATTGCAGATTAAAATTGTAAAACCTACCTAACAACAACTTCCTCACCATGGAAAACATCTGTACATAACGATGATGTGTACAGAACAGTGATTCAATATTAGTGTAATTTCCTGCAAAAGAGAGCCAAATTTTAGGACACCGCATAGGAGACAAACATCTGCTGACTCACCCTCATCTTGCTTCATATTTGTATGTTACAGTATCTCTGGTCAGTGTCAGCCTTGGGTTGCTGCTGACACATCTGTCCTGCTTTAATTACCCTCTGTGGAAGGGGCTTACACACAGACAAGTGAGATGTGAAAACAGGTGAAATGTCCACCTGCTCTTTTACAGTCTTTTTCCTATGCAGGAAAGGCTGGGGTTTGGGTTGGGTTGGTTTTGGTTGTTTTGGGTTTTTTTAATAGTTTGAATTAACATCACAGATAGACTCATGGGTGGGTATATATCCAATACATATATTGCTCTAAGAACAGGTGGGAATAGCTGTAGGGACTCATTAGCTTTATTGCTCCACTGTTGTTGCCAGAAAATTACATGCTGCTTTTCCCTGGCCTGTTTTGAGCTGGAAGAGCTGCCAGAAGCTTGCCCACTGTTTTCAGATAAGCAGTGTATGATCTGAGGGGTGGGAGTTTTTGGGGCAGCACATCCATTCACTCACGTCTCTGAGGGTGAACTAGAGCTGGTTGATTTAACCTGGAGAGGGGGGCTGTCGAGACTCGCTGGGGAAGGAGCGCAGCAGGGGTGGCAGAAGACAGTAAGGTACAGGATTACCTGGTGGCTTACTTTCTTCAGAAACCAGGATCACTCACTAGAACTGGAAAACAGTTACTCCAATCTATGGGAGAATTGACATAGAGAAGAACTGTGAGGGAGGGACCTCAGACATTTCTGCTATTTCTGCCTCTCCTCTTTTTTTGCTCTAAGTGTTGGAGTATGCTGTCCTTCTGGCTTACAGTGAAATTTCCTTTCAAGTGAAGCATCTAAATCTATGATGGTCTCAGGGGACAGAATGTCTTGTGGAAACTCAGTGTCACTTTAGGTGAAAAGAGTGGGCGTGTTGGGTCTGGGGACAGGTGCTTCTATGTTGCTGATGTGTGCTGGTGACTCAAAAACCTCCAAGTGTGACCATTCCCAGGGAGTGGAGCAGATCAGCTTCCTGGGGGAGCATGAGCCATCCTCTACTGTCCCATTTTGCTGGCAGAGGGGCTGGGAGTACTGCCTTAGAACAACATTCATTGACCTGTTTTTTCTCCTAGAACGGAGAACACCTCACTCAGGAAGGATACAATAGTTTTTGGAAGGACCTCATAGTAATTCCTGGACTAAGGCTGTGCACACCACTGCAACATAGGAAAGTTATTAAGCTCTTAGAGAGCATCCAGAGGAGGGCAAAGAAGATGGTGAAGGGCCTTGATGGGAAGCTGTGTGAGGACTGGCTGAGGTCACTTGGTCTGTTCAGCTGCAGAAGAGGAGACCGAGGGGACACCTCACTGCAGTTACAGCTTCCTTGTGAGGAGAAGAGGAGGGGCAGGCACTGATCTCTGCTCTGTGCTGACCAAAGACAGGACCCAAGCAAATGGCCTGAAATTGTGTCAGGGGAGGTTTAGGTTGGATATTAGAAAAAAGGTTCTTCCCCCAGAGGGTGGTTGGGCACTGAACAGGCTCCCCAGGGCAGTGGTCACAGCACCAAGCCTGACAGAGTTCAAGAAGCATTTGGATAATACTTTCAGGTCCATGGTGTGATTCTTGGGAATGGTCCTGTGCAGGGCTAAGGGTTGGACCCAATGATCTTTGTGGGTCTCTTCCAATTCTGCATAATCTGTGATTCTGTGATTCTGAGAGAGGAAATGTAAGATGCTATAGGGTCTTGGCCTGAGAGTGGAAGAATATGTAGTAACACTAAATCTAGTTTGTCTCTGTGTGTAATGTTCTTTGTTGTGCTAGATAATTTAGAGAATTACAAACTGCACTTATGAATAAACAAATCAGAGCATTGCTGCAGGCAGAGGGAGAGTACAATATGCACATGTGATGTTATATAGTAAATAATGGGATGTTGTCTTCATGATATTTTGGCCACATGCTTTGCATGGAGGACTTAAACATTTACTAAAAGTAAAATCCATTAAGAAAGGCAATTATTGGTTTTTTCCAAGGCAGAGCATTGAAAATAGGCTGCTTCCTTTTGCAGGCATTCCTTTTGAGATGACAGAAATTCCCCCCCTCCCCCAGCTTTAACACAGGAACATGTTGACTTAATGCTTTCTTTTCACTAACAATTCCGTATTTTGGAATTTGTTGATGTACTTCTGCTGCCATCTTAATTCAGACCCCAATTTGATAATGAATTTTAGGGAATGGAAAACCCTGAAAAACATCCGGGCTGCTGTGAATGCAGAGGACAAAGCCTTCGTAGTAAAATATCTCTGACATACGCCTGTGAGAAGTGTTTGATGTGCTGTAAAAGACATCTGTCTGAAAAAAAAATAATGTTTTTCCTCTTTGGCTTTGTTGAGCAGACTATGGAAGCAAATTTCACAAAGTAACCCTTCTTTTCCTCTCCTACTGGCCCCCTTTTCTGTTTGATCTTGCAGTGATGTGATAATGGTGAGTCTGTAACTTGAAAGTAATTTCTGTAAAGACTTATAGCATGAACAGAGGGGGTTTTATTTTCTGCCGCTAAAGGGAGATCAAAGTATGATCTAGAGATTAGACCTGTTTAGAGAGAGAAAACTGAGCAGCCTATTTCTTCCTCTGTCACTGAATTGCTGCATCAAACTGCGCAAGTCACTTAACTTCTCTGTGCCCTGGACCTTTGCTGTGTACTGTAGCATTCAGCTCTTGTGCTAATAACAAACGTTTTGCATGGTTTAATCATAAATGATTGCCTATATGCTAATTAGCCTCAGTCAGTGCAAAGTTTATGATACTTGTTTTCAACCTTTACACCAATTCAGGGGACATGAGGGCTGTTTTTTTATTCAGTTTTGGTCACATCTTGCAGGAGGGGAAGGAAGAAAGCACTGAGATCTTGCAGAGGAGTTGAATGCAATGGCACAGTTTGTAGGCTGATGGGAATTTCTGGGCTCAGGGCTGTACTTTACAAAGGATTCTGGCATCAGAGAAGCATTATTGCAGTGTTTTATATTGGCCTGGATGAGTTTAAACAACCAGCTGAGCTATTAGCAGCAATGTACACAGTGCAGGCCAACCTTCCAAATAAGTCCTGTGTCTCACACTGGCTGCACGTGACTTTCGGGCACTGGGGTTTTGCTGTTTGCTACTCAAACTAGTTCAAATAACACTAGCTGAGGCATGCTGGCCTCTTCTCACAGCTGTAGTTTGGAGATGGTGCTTGCTCGTGAGCTCAGACCGGCAAATGAAGAAGTCAGGTCTGTAGCCTGCCAGTGTGCTTGCATCTGCACCAATGCACAATCAGCTGAAAAGCAATCGACTGCCCAAGCCCTCCAAATACCAGGGTAAAGCTGTGTCAACAGTTGTCTCCCTGACAACCCTGTGAGCACTCTTACACGTGGAAGAAATCGGTCAACACCAGTCCAGAAGGAAAAAAAACTTGTGGAAATCCCTCCTCTCTAGGCAAGGAGGCAGTTTTGCCATCTATAAAGAGAGAAAGATGTCAGGAATGTCCCATTCCGTGGCAACACTGGAAATTTAATCTGTAAGTACATGCAAAGGACGTGTGATTAAATCAGAGGTGCAGGAGCAATACAATGCTATTCAGTGTGCAAAAGCAGGCTCACATCAGTTCTGCATTTTGTATACAGGCAGCCTAAGAGAAGACACCTCTGCTGCAAAATGTCTGCAGTCTGTGTCCCTGGAGAATCAGCTGGAGTTGAAGAAAACTTTCAAATGTTGCTTGCTTCTGTAAGGGAAACAGGAAAGCTGCCTCTTCCCGAGGTATCAGCGGGGAAACCCATGAACAAATAGATTAACAGGCATTGTATGGTGCAATGTGCTATATTATTTTTATTTTGATGCATCTGAGAAGGAAGATTATTTCCTAAATTTCCCAGCATGACATAGCAGAGCAAACCCAATGAATCCCTCCAGCAGTTGCAACAGTGTTTTCTTGCCCTCTGCCCTTTGTCCTTCTAAGGAAAAATGTTGGGTGGCATACAACATTTAAAAAGTTAATGATAGGGTAGCTGCTAAAAGCTAAGACTTGGAGCTTTGGGTTGCAGGAGCAGACAAACAGGAGGGCAGCCTGTTCATACCAAATGTCTGAGAGTACCTTATTCAGGGAAGCACTGGCAGACTATAAAGTACTCTGTTAATTATTGTTGACATTGCATAGAGAGCTTCGTGCTGTTCTTTCTCTGCCTGCTTTGACTTAATTTGTTTGAGAAAGTACTTTTTCTGTGCTGCAGATTATGTAAATTCATATACTCTACTGCACTGACAGATGTGTCTTTGTTTTAGAAGAAGCCATTATTTTTTTCAGGGCTAAGTGTGAATGGAGCATTTCACATTGGTGGCTTCCAAAAATATTTATAAAGTGAAGCCGAGCAGCTCAAAATATTTTGCCCTCCTACACTGACATTCACAAGCCTTTATAGCAGTGTTATCAAAAGCATTTGCAGTGGAATGTGCATGAGTCGGCCACAAAGACTGGGTTAGTCAACAAATGACTGAAGGCACACATTTTAGTCAGCTCTCCCTCACACAACCTGTAGCAGAACCCAGATAACACAACTGTAATCAACAGGGCAATTATTCCATATTGTGGATAAAAGACTATCTTGTAATGATCCCTTGCTCTCGTAACTCCTGCATATCTGAGGAAACAGGATGAAGAAGTAGAAAGTGACTAAAATTCCCCTTTCTCCCTCTTTCTGCTGGTGAAGTACAGTTTGACTGTTCACCAACTGCAACAGGCAGAGTTTGTTCTGAGGCATGATAGCTGCTCATGACTCTGATAGTCTGGCTGTGAATAGTGACATTGTTTGCCTCGTGCATTTCCATTCCACTTCCACTGGCCAATGCTTAGATGTCCTTCAACTCACCCTCCAACTCACTGATACTTCCTGAGTATGCTAAGAGATGCAGCATGCTGCATTCACTTCAGTAGAGAGAAATGCTCCCTAGGAGAACATAAATGCATCAGACTTACTCATAGGTTTCACTATAAATTAAAATTACCTCTCTGACAATTGATTGCAATGACTTCCATAGTCTTCACCACTGTATTGAAACCATGTCTTCCCAGATATTTCTTCCCACAAGGAGTCACCCAAGAGAACTACACCCGCAATCAGTGCCCTCCAGCTGCAAGCAGAAGAGTGTCTAACTTCGTTAGCACAGGGACAATAATTGACACACAGTGATTTGAACAATAAATTCATATGTGTTCCGTGCCCATTCTCACCTTTGTGCATTTCCATCTTTAAATTTTTAAAATATATAGTAAATAGCAGCAAGTCCAAGGAATTCTAATTATAAACCCAGTAATTAATGTTAGCTCCGTTGGCTTTAGTTGACCCATCCCTGTCCCAAGGAATGGGGAGCACTGGGGCTACATACCACACTGAAACATTCTGATTCTCCTCAGCTGGCAAATGAATAGAAAAGATATTTTAAACAGTGTGAAGTCTCCCCAGCTGCATTAGTATAGCAGGAGCTCAACAGCAGGAGGAGGAAGGGTCTGTTCTACACTGTCCTGACTTCCTGAATATGAGCTTGCCATGATGAAAAAAGGTGAACAGTTTTACTCAAAAATGAACAGGAACTCCAACTAGTCCCCCTTCTTCATTATTTAGGAGATAAAATATCATTTTAGTATAGCCAATGATTGCACCCTGGGTAGGATGTAATTTTCCTTTAATGAATATAGAAGTTTCTTTCCTCATAATCCTTGCATTATTTGGACACAATCTTTTTTTGTACATTTGCATTTTTCCATTGCTAGGTGATCATCTTTTTAATTGCTGATGACTGTGTGATCCTTTTGTTTTCTATATGCAGTGTTAATTCTGTGGTATTTAAGCATGTCAAAATGAAACCTGTCTCAGATGAAGATCATTTTCAGTGGAGATCAGTCATTGATTTCCTTTTTTTTTCTGGTAAAAAGCCACTTATTTTGGGTTTTTTTGGTACCTTTTAGAGGCTTGTGCATTGAAATTACTTCTCAAACTTTGAAACAGGAAAGAACTTCACACTTTCAAGCATGTATTGCCATGTAATTTCTACCCTGTAGCTTATAGCTTGCAGCAGGTGAAAAAGCAGCAATGGGTGACAAAAACTGCAATAAAAGAAAGAAACGTGGTGAACAGTAACAGCAGACACATGTGGTGTATACCATGAAGTATTAATTTCCGTTAATGAATTCGTAGCTTAATTAAAAAAACAAACAGAAACAAAACAACAAACTAAATTTTCCCTGTTGGTCAGCACAAAGTAAGAGAATACTTACCATTTTGATTAAAATATTATTGAAGAAGCTAATCCTCTAGTATTTTGTGAACTTGGCTTGAACAGAAATGAGATACAGAGTTTGCCTCTAACGTAACCATGGTGAGGGAAGCGGGAATTAATATGACAGATCATTTCAGACTGTCTGAAGAACTGGGTTATAGGATGAGAGTTGACAAGGGTGTTCTTCTGGCACGAGGTAGCCCTCCAGATGAAGGATGACGTGTATCTGTGCAGAAGGCATTTGTTTTTGATGGCCAAGCCATGACTGTGAAGTAGGCTTCCTCTCCTCTGGGGCCTTATCTCAGATTTCACCAGCTCCTAACTGCAAGTGAGGAGCACCTTTCTTTGACCTTGGCATTTCTGGCATTAATGTTTAGGAGCATGCAAAATCTCAAAACAAACACTCCTCTCCTCGGGGAACAGATAAGTGAAACAAACATGTGACAGATGATAGTGACGTTAATTAATGCATGACTGGTTCGCACGTATATTCTGCTCTCACCGAAGTTGTAAGTGGCTGCAGAAGAAAAACAGGTCATGTAATGACACCAATGTGCCCGATGCATTAGTGAGCAGGTACATAGGCACATGGCTTGACACAGACTCAATGCGTAGAGATGCCTGATTTCCCAAGAAAGCCCCGAACTTGCATGCAGAAGCCTTGCTAGAGCTTCCAAGCTTTGTAAAAATTCAGTTTCAAAAATCACCTTCCGCCCAAAAAGTACAAATGAGGTTTTGCAACCGGCTCGTGAAATGTTCATCTTTGCATTGCAACATGGTGGCTCTGTCTTGAGAAAGCCTTTTTTGGAAAACATTACTTGGGATTGCTTGCTTTTGCTTGGTAGGTTTAGAGCCCCTTATGTGAACCACCTTTTATGGAGAAGAGCCTTGCCGCTGTCCCTCATCAGGTGGGGACAACACAGCAGCTGCAGGTGTGTAATGCTTGCTGAGGTATCCAACTGCATGGAGAGATAGGAGAAACAGGAACTGGACAAACTGGTTATAGAGGCTTAGTTAGGGGCTCTCTGGTGCTGTGTCTTGTTCAGGCAGGCTATGAAACCTGCTGCAACAGAGTGGCTTCAACTGGAAAGAGCCTCGCACTCTCATTTTTTTAATCTTCTCTCACCCCTCATTTTTGTCCTAATCCCTTCTCCCCTTTTTATAGAGTTTTGTTTGAAAGAATACACTGGCAATGCTGAGTGCTGCACTGGAGGGAGGCCCCAGTTAAACTGGCTCCAGATGTGCTCGAACTGGCCTGGCTGTGTGCACTGGAGAGCAGAGCCTGCCTCTCCGGCTGGGAGCAGGCACCCATGTGCCAGGCGATGCACGTGGCTGGCTGCCACAGTTACTAACCTAGTATTAACTGCATTAATTGTGGGCATAAACAGTGTGTAGTGCCAAGCATGTCACAAGCTGATTATAAAAGCTGTGGTGTAGGCAGAGTTTCAAATTGTGCTTCACTTTTAATTTCCAGCGCCTTTCCCTGCCCCCCTCCCTCCGAAATTCCTTGAATGTGCGTCTGTGTATTTACGAAAATACAAACGTGTACCCAGCGGGGAGAGCTATCGGGTTGTAAATACTACGAGTGTACCTGCGGACGGCTGGGAGCGAACTGTCTGCGGGCGCCCGGAGACAGGGTGGGAGCGCCCGCAGCCCCCGGCGAGGGAGAGCCCCTTTCGCCTCCCCCTTCCCCCTCCCCGTCCCGTCCCGTCCCGCTCCGCCGCTGGGCGCTGCTGACCTACTTTTCCTGCATTTTTCCCCACACTGCCCAGACGCCTCCCGCGCATGGGGCTCGAAGGCTTTTAACCCTTCGGAGAGCAGCCGCAGCATCATCAGCAGCAGCATCAGCAGCAGCACCCCCCTCATCCCGCTCTGGTCCCGGGGGCTGGAGCCGAGGGACTCGGGGGGAGGTGGCGGCTTATCGGGCTGGGCCAGCAACCACTGTCCCCGCAGCACCACCCATCGGGAGAGTGCGAACACGTACCGGCTGCATGGCTCTGAACAAGCGATTCCTGCTCGCTCGGTTACTGCCCTAAGCTTCCCCTGGGCTGGGTGTCGACTCGGCCTCCGGTAGCTCTCTCCCCGCAATTCTCGGAGCGGCGAATCTTTACCAAAACAAATAGAATCCGCAATGAAATACGAAGTAACCGAAATTCACAGAAACGGTGCTGATGCCGCCTCCGTGTAGCGCAGCCCCACCTTCCCGGAACGGGACAGGTCATCAAAGCGTTTTGGAAAGGCTCTGCCCTTTGTGGTTCGTGCTCTGGAACTTTGTCTGGGAAAGGCTGTATGATTATGGTGACAAAATTCGTCTGGCGCAGCGCACGCTTGGTGTGCTGGCTTAGTGTAAAGAGCACATGTAAGTGCTTTGTATTTGACCATGTGCTCAGCGTGGTCAAATGGTGCTCGGTATGATATCAGGCGGATAAATTGCAACTCGCTTTTGGATTGCGATTTACCTCTCTGCATTTCTGCTGAAACAGAAATGTGATAGTAAAGTGATCACTAAATTTGAGCTGAGAGGTTTTTGCCTACCAATTACTCTGCAGAATCTCTACTTTTCTGCTTGGATGGGTACCTAAAATCTTTTGCTCTTTTTAGAAGAATGTTAGAGGAAAATCCCTTTAGTTGGAAAGGGAGAAGATAATACTCTCACATTTTAAAACATAAAGCTCTTCCTAAACGGACCAGAAAGTAAAATGTTCTGAAATTAAAAAATTTGGCTTGGGTGCGCATCTTTTAGGTACAAAAATATTTGCTTGTTTTGAAAAGCGCCTGCTGGGTTTTAGTAAAGGTTATTGGACATCTGCAGAACTTGTCAGTAAAATATTTCCTCAAGTATATAAACATGTCTGAGTATACAAACAAATTGCATTCAAGTACATGCAGATAAGGAAATGGGCAATTTTCTTCTGAAAAATTTGAAGCTTCCCTGGTGCAGCTAGTAAAACTTGGAAAAAAACCAAAACTGCTGGGAAACGAGTTTCTCAGCAGCATGGATTTCATGGGCCCAGACCAATAGGCAACCACGGAGTAATCAAGCTCTGTGGGCACTGTGACCCTGGAGGAAGGCCTATGGGTCACTCTTTTGGCTGTTGTGTTGTTGAAGGATGGTGGGGATAGGGAATGGGCCCTGTTTCTGTTCTAGAGAAAGGCCACTTAGAACTTCAATGAGAGCATTCTCTGTTCTGAGAGTGGACTGTTTTGTGTGCTTAGCTGTGCTCCATTGCTTTGAAATGTTTCCCACTGAGAATATCTCGGCTGCTAGTGGCTGCTGACTTATTTGTAACCTGTGTTCCGCAGAAGTTTTAGTCTGAGTGTGTTAAGTGGAGAGTTGCAGGGATATCTGGGCGTGATCTTCCCCCTCCCACAAAGGAGGCACCTTCAATCAAGCCTTGGGCTATCTAATGGTGTTGGATTATCCTTAGCTCATGTAATACCGTCCTGCTGTTAAGGGTAATAAATAAATCCCCTACTGACTGTCAGATCTTTCAGCAGCCTGGATAGGAATAACTGCTAGGTGTCAGCGATAAGGCCGTGGTCCTTGGCAGGGCTTTAGGGCACTGTCCATGAGATACTGGAGTAATTCCTGGAAGAGTAGGATTTGAAAAAGGGGTTACAGGTATTTGTTTATTGAAGTGGGTCAGGGCACTGCTGCTTCCCATCTGTCTTTCTCAAAACACGGAATGAATATTGGGTTGCAGATAGCTGTCACCCAGAAGTATGAATTAGAAGGACTACTGGGTACAGCCAAGTGCAACCCTCTACCTCCTTTGCAGTTGTCTCTCAGCAACTATCCTGGTCAACAGATGGTTCAGTCAGAGTCTGTTTCTTTTTGAGCTTGTTTTCAAGCAGCTGTATACAAGTTGCAGTGAACAGTAATGTGCAGGGAAAAAGAATTTGCACTTTAAACAGGGAGTAAATTTTAGGTACCCATCCAAGCAGAAAAGTAGAGATTCTGCAGAGTAATTGGTAGGCAAAAACCTCTCAGCTCAAATTTAGTGCTCAGTTTATTATCACAAAGCGATCTTTGATTTTCTTTTGCAAACACAAATTATTTTTACATCATTAATGATTAAGTCAAAAGTGAATAATGACTGCAGGAATTGGTCTTAGTGACAGAGTTCATAGGATAAACTTACTAAGGGGAATTTTTTGCATGTTTTTAGGTTAACGCAGAGAATCTGTGGTATGGGAAGTAAAAATGATGTTGAATGAGTGCCACCAAGCGTTTCCTGCAGTATATGAAAGCCCAGGACTTAAGTGGAACAAAAAACAACACTACACCACAAAGTTCTGTAGTTTTGAGAGGAACATCTCAGAGGCAGCAAATTCTATCAGAGTGAGAGGAGTTAAAATTATTATTCTGTTGGAGTGCAAGAGCAGTGTCTGGAGATCTGATAGAGGTGAAATGTCTGTGGTAGGGGCAGAAATACAGACATAATACTGAGTATCCATCCAGTTTGTCTACCTGTTCCATTCTGTGTATCTTCTGAGCGAGTGCTCAACAGTCACGCTGTGCAACATTTGTGGCTGTGCTATGTTGTATCAGATGATGGTGTGATACACCAGTCCTATCTTAAGCAAGGCTGGTAGGTATCACAGGACCCAACATAAGTTACAGATTTGGCAATTAACATCTCCATTTTGGCCTTCCTTCTGCTACTATTGATCCCAATGCCAACCATATCAATAGATGCAGCAAGGGCAAGGCTGAGACTCGTGTGCATGAGAATCAGACATTCAACAAACAAAACGAGTGTTGTCAAATGTCCTACAAGATGGTTTCATCCCAGCTTCTCTGTAGATTAAAAGGTTCTGATGGATCTTTGGATTTTCAGTTCATACACGAGTGTTACTAAAGAAGGAAGATTTATATCGGTCTCACAATTTTGGAATTTCAGTTGATTCAAGCAATGTTCTGGTGAAACAGAAGAGGGGGAATAGACTAGAACAGGGGCCTAGCCAAATAGGTTGCAGGGTTCTGGTAATGTACTTATTTGGAGATGGCAGAAGTATTTAGGTCAAAAATATGCATACAGAATTTGAACATTTTTTAACTAGAATGTGATTGCGTACAGATAAACTGATCGGTGCTGTGATGCCACTGCATGACACCCATTAAACCCGGGGAAGTGCCAGAGAGCAAAAGAGAGCACCATACAGTTTGGGGACTCTGGGCAGTGAGTGAGCAGCAGCAGAGTTTCTCTGTTTAATCAGCAGCCCATTGTATCTATCAGGGCCTTTCCACAGAAGTTAATGGGTGAACAGACTTCTGCTGGCACAGACTTTCCATTGTAGCACTCTCTGTCCTGCTCTGTTTTACTATTTCAGTACAAATTAACTTGAAAGAGTCATATTTACCACTATCTGAGCACACTGTAAAAAACCTCGCCTTTGAAACTGTGTGTAACTCTTTCTTGCATGAAACTGTAAAGTACAGAGACAGAAATCAGTGTAGTGGCCTTGAACTATTTGGAAGGACTTTCACTGTTTGAGTGGGTGATATATATTTTGTGGTAGCTACGGTGTCCAAAGGGGGCAATGCTCAAGTCATTTGGTCTCACTACATGTGAAATTTATGATATTGAATTGGTATTTATCAGTATGCAGAGCTTTCCAAGCACCACTGCGCGGTGTTCTAGATAACTAGACTGCCCTCTGTGTGTGGATAGGTAAGACAAGGTGCTAGAAGTATATAAAAAAGGTGAGAAGTACCTTTGTAGGTTCAGATAAATGTCTAAGCTCTGGTTTAGTCGAAGCTAACCCTCTATACAGAACACTGAGTAATCAGCTGTCCTTTTCCTCTTGTGTCCTTGCCAAGCACAATAGACAGAGTTATCAGTATTCTTGCCAGTAATTCAACTATTATCTCAGTTTAAAAGTATTTCATTGTTTCTAGAATAGGTTTTAAAACACTGGAGAAGATTCCTGTCAGGCTGTGCTCTCTGGGCACAATCTCACCATTCATACAAAAGGAAAAATAAAAATTTCTCTGAAGTGTCCAACATCACTACAGCCTTAAAAGCACTCTCGGGTGAGCTGAATAGGAGCAAGTGGCAAACGAAAAAGTGTTGCTAAGAAACAAATCCAGATGCTTTCAGATTTTATGGGGGAAAAAAAAAGGACACACCCACCAAAGTGGACCAGTAATTTCCAAAAGGAAATTATTAGATAGATATTCTTCTATTGGCCAACAATGCTAGTTTACTAAATAAAGAAATAATAATATCTGGCTACAAAACACCAGAAATTATACAAACCAGCTCATAAACAACTGATGCTTACATCAGTCCTATCTTCCTTTTCGTTGGTTTTTTTTCTTTTTTTTTTTTTTTTAAATCTGAATTGTTCTTATCACACTTTGCTACAAGAAACATTACCTGTGAACAAGTAAATGAACCAAAGTGCAGATCACTGAACACACTTTATCAGAGTGGAAAGCCATGGAATACCTCTCAAAATGAAATGGTTAATATGTGTTTGGTACTGGAACCAACTATAGCTACCTTAAGTTTTATTTAATTAAATTACATAAGAATATATTAATTTTGCAACTATTATCCCATGTTTTTCTTATTGGAATGATACCTTTAGATAGCTTCTTAAAATATTTTGTTTTTTTTTTCCCCAAACCAAATGGTATATGTTTTTTTTACACAGAATCATGTTGAAATGTAAAAATAATTTTTAATAATTGCATGACACAGAATTTCCCTCCTCCAACAATAAGAATATTTCTATTTTTAGCTAACAGCAACAACAAAAAATGTTTATTTTATTCAGGACAGCTTTAGTAACACCACCCTAATTGATGCTTATACAACTTCTTTTGAAATATTTCAGCTAAAGGCCTTTGGAATGGACTCTGATTCATATGGAAGAAGATAGTTATTTTGACTTTTTTTAGTCTAAGGTTTATTGTACCTTGCTTTGACTGTAGGGTGAAAAAAATTGGCGTTCTTCAAAGAGCGGTTTCCTTTTATTAAAACCTGCAGTCAGGGAAACACAGCTTTCATTGTGCTTTATGCTGTCTGAGTCATGTTCTCAATGGATGATTGATCAACACTTTGTCAAGCCTGGACATGGTAAACTACAAAAGCAACATGATGAATGGAAGTTAAAATGTGTTTCAAACTATAGTTCCATCTTTATGCTCAAAATAAAGTAAAATATTCCACCAGCAGCTCAAATCCAAGAAAGAACTACCAAGTTGAATATGACTGAGTTTAATTTAAGACTGTACTCTGTCTGCCATGTAGATACTAAAGAGAAAGTCTAGAAAAAAACCCAAGACAGATCAACGAGTGGACAATGTTACACTCAAAAATGTTACCTTTGGTTCACATCACCTTGAAAAATAAAAGGAAAAGTGATGGTATCTGAAGGTAGGTATTCCACCTACCTCAGTCCAGATTTTGGGCACAGTGTCCAGAAGGAAAAAGGAAGTCCTGTCTCCTTGAATGTGTGGTTTTTGACTACCGTGATTTCCTCCTATATTCAATCTTCTTCTTTAATTATATTTTCCTTTATTTTTTTTTAAATGGCACCTGTAGATATGATGATATTCTTTCTCCTTTAGAAGCTTTTTTTTTTTCCCCAGCTCTTAATCTCATGTCTCATACTCCTTCACAAGGTGAGTTACCTGCATTTTTCTTCAGTCCTATGTGTCCTATGTTCTTGTAGCTTTGGACCGTAGGCTCTCTGGGACAATTCCTTTCACAAAAACCTGGACAGCATGACCTTGACTGGGTTGCTAGACATGATAGCACAGTAAATAATGAATAATCACCAACTTTTTTTATCTATAGTAGTAAAGCTGAATTTTAGTGTGATTGTTACTTGAAGTAGGGATGACAATACTTTACAAAGTTACTATCAGGCAGCTGCCAGTAACTAGTGGCCTGGTAGAAAACACCTTGTGATCAATATCCCCAGGAGAGTCAGTTTCAAAGGTACCATGGCAGAAACTCAATGTTTTGTTTTAAATACTTCTTCTGGTTGATGAATACCAGCATCCTAGCACTGAGGCACGTGTTTCTTATCATTCATCCTATGCTACTTTGATGTGCTCATTGCTAGATTATGTGATTAATTATACAACTGTGTGTGAGTCCTCAGCCTGACAGGGTAGCCCAGAGTGCCACTGGAATGGTGGAGAGCCCCAGGAACTCTGTGAGATCCCTTGCCCCATCTTCCTGGACCTGCTCCAGGAGCAGAGGGATCCACACTGTGTGTACTTATGTATTTCCCACTAATTGACTGCCACCCTGACTAGCCAGCAAGGGAACAGGGTGAGATTGGTAGGGTTTGTGTTTGCATGAGCTCTGAGCACACCTGTGTGTGCTGTTGGCCTTCTGGGCATATACCTGTGTTCAGCCTCACCACTGGTGGAACTGGGGTCATGTCAGTCTGACCTACCAGGCCACCAGCTCTGCCAAACCCAAAGTTTCATAAATCCTTTGCACGTCATTAGGCTGCTGTGGACAGAGAAAGTGACAAAATGCAGCAATTCCAAGATATTTCAGGTGTCTTCAAAATACCATGTCCGAAAGCTTAAAAAGCAAATAGTGTCTACTTATATGTTTCGTTAAAAATTTTAGGTTGCATGCATAAAGTTACTGGAAATATACAGTTGTATCTTGATCGATAATAACTTCTTTAATAAGTGGTGTCTTGAATGAATGGCGACTGTTTCCTTCAGTGTGTGATCACAGGAAACTTGTCAGAGTTTGCATTGGCTAACTTAACCTTCCTGTATCCCAAGAAGTCACATGCAAGAAAAATCCTTTGATAAAGTTGAGATGCACATTATTTTGTTTGGTGGGTACTGTTGCCCCCTGGAGGCCATTTCTCAGTTATCACAGTATTAGATTGGAACTTAAAACTTAGAAACGTTTGCTATTATAAACAAAATATTCCCTTTAGCAATTAAAAATATTGTGGCTTTAATTAAAAGGGTTTATGAGCTTATCAGAGAAATAACTGATTTCTTAGTACGCTAATTATTTTTCTACACTTGCTGTTTAGGTTTGCAAATCGCTAGACAGTAAAATTTAATTGCTTTTTAAGGGAGATGAATATTTAATTTGAATACAGTACTTGGGAAAAATAAGGATTTTGTGAATATGTGTGTGTGTTTTAAATAGTGCATATAATCAGCCTAGGGAGTGTTAGTGTCTCCACATGCATTGTAGATGTGCTTCTATTGCTCATGGAAGTGCAAAAAAAGAAGGGCAGTGCAAAGTTGTGAGTAGAGGCAGTATTGGTCTTCAATCAGAGGTTGTATGTGCTGTATTGCCCCTGGTTGAAAACAGCACTAAAGTCAAAGGCAGTTGACAGAGCTAAGAACTTTGTGTGGCCATTGATAACAAGGACTCAGCTAATGACCAAGCAGGCAGTGACTCAAACCTCACATCCAGCTCCTACTGCACTGCATGGGCTTCATTCTGGAGGCACACAGCAAGGGTCATTACCCCAGAGTGTTTCACAGGCCTTCTGGAGTGGAAATAGGATATCTGCCTTTGCTTAAGAAAAGCACCCTCTTCTTCCTTCATTTCTGGGTCTGCTAGAGACTCTGGGCTCCTTGCCACAGTCTGGTGCATGGCTATCTGCAGCTGACATTCAGCCTATGTGGCAGTGAATGCCAGTTGCTGGCCACTGGACTAAAATCTGAACTACCAAACCAATTGAATTGGTGATGGTTAATCGGGCTGCTCATGCAGGAAGATATTCTCGTGAATACAAGGCTATTTCTAAATATTTAGTTCTTGCAGGCATTGCAAATCACTATCACTAGCAATATGAATTAAGTATTAATCTATACATGTCAAATTGTTTAGCTTTTGTAATTAGTCCCTTGCCTACACTTGTAATAAAGCTTTTTTCTTCGTAGGTGCTGTACAACTCTGCCTTTTTTCTCTGCTGGTGCTCTGATTTCTTCTGCCTCCTCAGCCCTACAGGGTGCTGGAGTTAGCTTTGCTATTCTTCACTAAGCTTCCTGCCCCCGTGAGCACCAGTATTTCAGAAAACACCCGTGCTGGCAAAAAAATAACCCTGTGCTAGCACAGGGAGCATGAGGACTGTCTGTGAAGGGAACAGAACAAGGGCAATGCTGGATACTAGGAAGGGTGCCTGGTAAAGAGTGCAACAACTGAGCTTTATTTGGTTATTTTCTATCTGTAACATCAGTACCACGTGCAGTAGGTTCAAGTATTATAAGCTAGTAGGGTAATAGCAGTGCAAATTATTACTGATTTTTCTGGGCCCACTTGTGAATAAAAGTCTCACACAATCTGAGGTGCTACGAGTTTGTAGTTGAAGCTCTTGATATGCTTCCTAACTAACTAAAATAATTAAATTTTCCCCTGGTGGAAATATTCAATGCATGACATAGCTCGTCAGTGTTGGTATACTGAAAAATATTCGAAGCTTGAGAACGATCTGATGGTTTGAGCCTTACCACATGAGATTACATACAAATGCTTCCACCTTGTTTTTACATATCTCCTGCATACATTAAAGTTTAAACACTTCTATGTAAATTG
This sequence comes from Neopelma chrysocephalum, assembly GCF_003984885.1. NCBI lineage: Eukaryota > Metazoa > Chordata > Aves > Passeriformes > Pipridae > Neopelma > Neopelma chrysocephalum. The sequence continues at coordinate 2,418,175 of NW_020925659.1, read as the reverse complement.
ACATTAACTGTCTATTACTGTTCCTTCCAAAATTCTAACTTTAGAAATAAAGACATACACAGACAGAGAAGCATTGAGGATGCCCATTATGGAGAAGGGAAAAGTCTTTACTCTCCTGCCACTCTGCAGGTTCCTCGTGTTTCTTCCTGCCAGCTCCCAGCCTGCCTCTACATACCTAATCCTCCAGCCTGACTCCTTCTTTATTATTTTCAGCTGATACTTTTTTTTGTTGTTATTAAGCCATCCCCAGCTCCTGAATGACCATACATGTTGAGTAAATGAGGCTACACCCCAACTACCTCCTGCACTCCTGCTGCAGAGGTGCTGAGCCCTCAGCCCAAGGGATCTGAGCAGCCATGTCCAGATAGTGGCAGAGAAGGGTACCAGAGGAGCAGGAGGATGAAATAGGGAGGCAAGGAGGGCACTGCAGAGACCGACACCCTGCCACTTCAGGGGCAGGCGGGATGTGCAGTTCATCCTTTAGAGAATATCTGGCCCAGACTTACCAAAATTGTTAGAACAGGTCTGGTTGAGGGGCCTTAGATTGGGGTAAAAAGGGGCTTTTAAAGTGTGTGTCATTAAGTTTCACCAGATTGAAAATGGATGGGATATCCATTTGCTATCCTTTTGGAAAGGCAAAATATGAGTGTATGCATTATTCGCAGGCAGGAGGCTTAAAATGGGTAGCAAATGTTTAGATTTCATCTGGGATGCAGTTAATTTTCTTCTTAGCAGCTGGTACAGTGCTGTGGTTTGAATTCAGTAAGAAAATAATGTTTATAAGAGAGTGACGATTTGGTTGTTACTAAGTAGTGCTTGGCCTGAGTGAAGGACTTTTCAGTTTCCTGTGCTCTGCCAGTGAGCAGGTGCATAAGAAGCTGGGACAGAGCACAGCCAGGACAGCAAACTTGATATGGTAGAACACCATGCCCAATATGTAAACTGGGGGGAAGTTGAGGGGGAGCTGCTCATCACTGCTGGGAGATGAGGTGGGCATTGGTCAGCAGGTGGTGAGCAACTGCATTGTTCATCACTTGTCTTTTTTGGTTTTATTTCTCTCTCTCTTTTTGTTGACCCCCTTTTCATTACACTAAGCATAATGTTTATATTATTACATTTTGTTTCAATTATTATACTGTTCTTATCTAAACCGGCAGCTTTTACCTTTTTTTTCTGATTCTCCTCACAAGCCACTGGTGTTTGGGGGGCAGTGAGTGAGTGGCTGCGTGGTACATAGTTACCTACTGTGATTAAGCAATGACAGGGGAAAAAAAAATCATTATTTTTGCTTTCAAAATGTCATTTTTAACCTAGGTATGCTTGAGACTTTGGCCACGACAACACTTCAGAATTGAAGCCTTCATATGAAATGAGGCCTCTTGGGAAAGGCAAAGGGCTCAGGCTCAGGACTGAAGCTGGAGGAGGATGACTAAGGTCAAGGCGGATCAGCAGCACCATCTGCAAGATGAGCCTGCTCAGCTTGCTCTCCGGTGAATGTGAACAGGGAGCCTTTAGCATAATATTTAACACACATGGAGTGCTTTCCCTTGAAGGTCTTTTGAGAAACCTGAACAGCCATTTCAGGAAGGGCGAGGCATGGAGGAAAAATGAGGCATGTCTCCCCACAAGGCAAACGCGGTATCAGAGATAAGTAATCTGGGTGTGCTGACTTCTGCTATATATTTATTCTGTTGGTCAAAAAGGGGGGGAAGGGGGAAAGGTAGACCTTAAAGCTGTATTGCTTTGTAGAGGAGAGGAAGTTAGATTATCCACTTCTGTTTGAGATATGCCTCTTTTTCCTGTTAAAACCTCCGGTTTTAGGAGTGGGGCTTTAACAGTCACCACAGCGAAGGTTTGGGCTAACCAAGGTAGCACTGACAGCTAATCCCACCTTCTATTTCTGCTCTGTCCACAAAATGTGAACCTTAAGAGGCCTATGGGCAGCGATGAGGAGAGAGCTGCCCTGTGTGCCTGCTGCGTGGTATTTACAGCTGCAGAAATACGACTAGAGCGTGCTCCAGAGAGGAGCTAATTGCTGTTAGTTACAAAGGAGAAGGAAGGAGAACTAAAACCAGCATGCAGCTTCTTGTGTTGGTGATGGGGGGGGGCAAGTATAGCCACAAACGGAAGGTTTGTGAGAGAAAAAGGTATTTGTAAGTAATAGCAAGGAGGAATTCTAAACTGGAGTAACCACATGGTTACCACAGGGCCCTGGGGCCATCAACACTGCCAGCATGGCTGGAGCTTGGCTTTGTCTGCCACGGCAAATGGGTGGATAGATGGAAGGTGTTGGAGAGTGACTCTGCTGTGTGTGTGTGCAGGGAGCAGCTGGGCAACTGTCAGGACTTCCAGCACTTTTCTCCCTGCTAAAAGAGAAGGGGAAAAAACCCCTAAAAATCAAAAAGACTTACTGACACAAAAAGGTGCCATGCCTTGTGATTGCACCAATAGCCCAATCCTTAAAACCCCTGAGAGATACTAGCTGAGTTTTTCTCTTGCTGGGCCTAACTTACTCTGCCCAGTAACCCCCAAGCCTCTGCACATCTGTCCTGGTCCAAGTCAGTGTGATTGACCGGGGGAGAAAAACACACAAGGCCTTTGGAAGGTCCCTTCACATAAATTGCTTCTAATGAATTGTTTGCAGTTTACATTAGCAGACACACTCTACATGATATCATTAAACTTTACAAGGCTGTGAGTGAACAGCTGCATCTTACACAATATTTTTTCATCTTTGCATGTAAGACACTGGTTCTGCTAAGGCTGTCCCCTAGGCAAGTAACATTATTGTTTCATTCAGCCGCAGGAAAAGCTGGTGTTACTTCCTTGAAAAATTGTACCTCTCTTTAGTATGAAGTATTAACAGTATTTCTTCATAGCTGGTTTACTTTGGCATTACAGATGAGGTGTGTGGGGCACACATTGTATTGCAAGGTGTGTATTGCTCTCACAGTAACTCAGAAAATGAGTTTGTTTCAGAGTTATGGTTACAGTTTACAGTGCTGATGACTCATGCCATAGAAATCTTTTCGTTAGTACCTGTGGTGGAGAAGGCTCCCTGCCTTCATTGTCATGTTAAGTAGGAATTTATGCAGCTGTTAGATCAAAGGCTCCAGGACCTGCCCCTGCTTAGAGGCTGGAGGTGCTTTAAGCTTGAGCAAACTTAATCTGGTGGTGATATGGTGTTGAAGTCAGTTTTGTTTACATGCAAGCTGACACAACACAAGGTGAGTTAGTACCTGGGATCTGATTGGATTTACAGGGCTTTCTATCTCTAGGAGCTAGGGTAGTCAGGGTCTTCTGCAAGGGACTTGAAAGGAGTCCTATATTCCCACAGGCACACCTGTCTGAATGTGAAGACCAGTGAGGACAAAAGTGACATCAGTTTTTTCCTATAATGCTATGTTTGAATACGTTAACCATAATCCATATGCCTTGGTGGGATGACAAGATAAAGTTGGCATAGCAGATGTACCTGGAGCAACTGAGTAGCAGCCGCACTTGGGCATCTGCCAGGCTCTGAACCTCTCCCAGATTTCAAATCAAGGGTCAAAACCTGGCGGTTCCTTCACACCTTGGAAGAGCTTCACAGCAGAAGGGACGTGCCTGTACTTCCCATTCTGGGCCCCTCCTTCTTGAAGAGACCTGACGTAAGGATTTCCAGACCAGAGGACAGATGAAAAAAGGGTGGTGATTCACTTTTGAGAGAGGCTGATGGACGGGGAGAGGTGGGCAAATGCCATACATCCAGCTCTAGGGTACTGTTAGGTGGCTTTTCCTAAACTGCCTTGCACATTTGTTGTTTCTGACTTATACAAAGGAACAGCACCCAAGTGTGTTTTGTTAATTGAAAAATGACAAGAAATTAGGCAGCTGCTCTTCTGATTTTTCTTCCTCATAAGCAAGGCTTCCCCGTCCCCCCTGCTGCTCAGCAGAAGTAAACAATATTCCCCAGGACAAAATTTAGCTTTCCTCTAGCTCTTCATAACACTTAGCTCAAGGCAATTGATGCCATTAGTCAGAGATCTCCAATTTAAGTGTCATAAGACACTAATTATAATAGGGCACTTGATGTCTCTCGCTGGGTGTACCCGCTCAAGATGCTGCTGAAATCCTATGGGGCAGGAGTTACAGGGACAAAACGACAGAGGTGTTTTGTCATGCTATAGAGAGGGTTAATTGGAAAACTTCTCACATTATTGGTGAATCTAATTAATTTCATTACTTTAGAAGAGTGTCCTGATTACACCTGGAAAAGATAACCCCATTAGCAAATTACGGGTAACATGATACAAGACCATTTATGGTTATACAGCAACAGCATGTTTTGCTGCCTTTTTGAGTAAGAGTAATGACTAAGACGTGGGCAGAGATAGCAGCACAGAATATCCATGGGGCAGAAATTGCCTTGTTCTGGTTTCCTAGGAGGAAATCCTAAGGATTTCAGGGAGCAGAAGAGAATGTTGCCATGGGAGAAGATTCACTGGTTGTTCTCCATTTGTTCCTAAACAAATTATGTCTGGAGATCACCTTCCCAGTGATACAATTTGTCAAAGCTAACTCGCTTGTCCTGTGTTTAAACTCTACCACACAGTATTAATGAGTTGCATTCTTTATTCTCTCTGTGGGTTTATAAATAAATAGATTTTGCCAGAGATGTCATGCTCATAGACTTGCACGAGCTCAAAGTTAATATGACTTTCAGCCACCCTTCTGCGTGTGTCCTTTGTGAATTTTGAAAGCCATTTTCCCGCCAGCTGCTGAGCTGGTAATATATGATATTTCATTAGTAAGGCAGACAGATACAAGCTGACATCTTGGTTGAATCAGTTATTGGAGCTGGGGGTAACAGAAAATCTTTAGGGATGCATGAACAGGCCTATTGATAAAACCGTCAAGGAAAAGAGAAATATAAAAAAGTTTTTAGTATTGCTGAGGGCTGTGATGCTAATCCCAAAGGTTAGGCTGGCTGAACGTAAAGAGAAGCCCTCTTGAGTTGAACACATGCCTTTTATTTTGTAGTATCTCCTTCCTTATAACACATTTATTAAACCTTGTATGTTAACATAACAAATATTCTGTTAGCATCTGGCTTGCTTACAGCCTGTTGCTATGAGTGACTGGGAAGCTGGCAGAAACTCCCAGGGCTTTGCCAATGCTGGGAAGTCCCACTGAGGTTTTTGGGGCATTCCTGCCCCGAGCTGCCAAGCCCAGTCTGGGTTCTGGCAGCACAGGGTAGGGGAGTAGAATCACTGCCCTGGCCACTGGGGCACAACACGGTGGTGGCAGAAGGTCTGGGATGTCCCATGTAACTGTGAGATTGTATGTGACCCTCTCCTGCCCTAAACAGTCATACAGGGGTCCTGTAAAGAAACAAAGGAAAGATGAAGACGAAATCTCTGCTAGGGACCTCGGTTAACACAACAGGGAAGTTTTTATGTATAAAGTATTTCATTTTGGCTGTGTTAGCAATTGCATCCCCCCCCAATTGATCTGACATCTAGAGCTTTTGTCATTGTAAGAATGTCAGGCAGGGAATAAAAAAGAAATTAAAGCTGCACCGATGGCACCTTTCAACGCTGATGAGGAATCACACACGGGGATGGGACGTGAGTAAGAGACTTGAGCCACGTTCTGCTCCAGCTATGCAGAGACAATACGCTGAAGAACAATAAAGTGGAGCTTAAGAAAGTCTCTCAGGGCTGCGGGATTTTGGATACGTGCCCCTATTCTTTTGTAAAGTGATAGCATTAAGTCATGGAGAAGAGAAAGGAAGACACATACCCTCCTCAAAAATGGCCTATTAACTGTCTGGTTTTTTCCCTTTTAGTCCGGGAGAAATATTGCGCAATACAGGTTATGGATGTGTTGCATTTACAAAATTGAAAGATGAAAAGCCAGTTCTTGCAAAACTCAAACTCAGGATGGGTTGTGTAAGAGAACTGACCTGGCACTGCACATGATCTGATCATGAATGGAAAGTTGTACAAGTGCTTCCATGTTTCTACAGCTCAGGGGTTTGCAGCAGATTGTATCCTGCCCCATCAAACTTTCATACCGTTAATAGAGTTAGGTGATGTGAGACAGTTTCTGTCAGGAAGCTTTGGCAATCATAGTGCCCAGCTACTCTGGGCCTTGAAGCATCAGCCTGAGAGTTTGTGACACATAGAATTTTGATCCACAAAATTTGGAGTGTTCAGGTTTTCACACAGACTGGGAGTCTTATCTTGCATTCTTATCTTTATACCATAGTTTAAATCTTGTGAGTAGAATCTCTGTAAAAGACAAATGCAAAGCCTTTGTATAAGCATGATTACTCTTCATTGGGTATGTAATGTAATTATTAAAGTCTGAAAAGGTTCTACCCACTTCAAACTATTAAACCCATTCCTGTGTAAAAACTTACATCACACTGAATATTTACTGTTTATTGCTGTCCCACATAATTTACAGGAATGCCACCTTAAATATGTTCCTTTCAATGCTGTGTTTTAATTCAGTTGCTAAAGATCTGGTTGTTCTGTACCTACTAACAAGTACTGAAGTGTTTATAATCATGCCAAGCTGAAGGCCTGCTTTCGCAACTACAAGATGTTCAGGAACACATCCAAAAAAAGCTGAGATCAGCCTACATATGGAGGGTTTCCTTTAGTGGAGAGTATTTCTGTAAACAGAGAAGGAAATCAAGCATGTCACTGTTTGGGGACAAGTTTCCTAATTTATAGAAATCACTGCTACCCAGCCTAAGTTGCTGAAGCTATGACAGCTCGTTCCCTGCAATGGATCTGCCCTTTGGCTTCTGCAAATGTGTATTTGCATGGAAAATGCAGCACAAGCTGAATGTGGCCATCCACACTAACTAATGTTCTCCCAAGGGAATAGGATGCCACTCTCAAAAATGTAACTTTTGCAAACTGTGTGCTGCACAAAAACTGGTTTCTTTTTGGCGAAGAAATACAAAGACTGCAACCTACACTCAGACTCTATTTCTTACCAGCTTCTTCTTAAAAGCAATTACATCAGTGGCAAAAATCCTATTGTCTGAGGGGAACTATCTGGCCAAACCAGAATACATCTAAGAACTTCAGCATATATTCTTACAGATAAGAATATCAAATCGCCTTCCAAGGTGTCAGGATCAAAGACCCCAGCAAGCCTCCAGGTTTTGCTGATTCAGATCTCCAACAGGAACACTATTTAATAGGTCCAGGAAAGATTTCAGAACTCATACCAATCTCCACATCTTTACAGATGTGTAACATACTGTTACTTATGACCTTTCTGAAACAGATAACATTGCCAGCAGTGTGCATGTGGAAATGAATTTGGCCCTAAAAAATAAAAAAAGAAAAAGAGGGGGAAAACCCCATAGTTGTAAGCCAGAACCATTTACAATGAACTTGTAAAGGAAAACAGTTTTCTATCCCTTGTTCAAAACACGGTGCAATTTCTCTAAATTGACTCCTACTCATTTTCTTGTCCCTCGTGGATATGACATGAAGAAACACTCAAAGTAAAGGAAGAAAGACTTAGGCAAGACATTAAAAGAAGAGATAGTGAAGTGCTGGGACAGATTGCCTGGAGAGGCTTTGGAATCCCCGTTATTGATGTTTGATGTTTATCTTTTCTCTTCTAAGATAATACAAGCATTTGTAGGGAATGATAGAGATAGTGATTTTGTCCTAAGAAAAAGAGTGGATGGCTTGAAATCTCTGCCAGATTCCTGCCATCCTCCCCTCTACTTTCCATGTGATTTATGTTTCCTTGGGGTTTCTGCCTGCCCTCTCCTATTTTCTTAACTCTGTATTAGGGAGGATTCACATATAATTGTTGGATATTTGAGTGCAATAAGCTGTTTTTCATTTTCTTTGATTTTCCAGCTACATTTTGGTGGTTACATATCTGAAATAGCATATGACATATGTTAAACTGCACTTCAGTAAACCGTAGTTTGGAACAAAGGAAGCAGATCCGGATTTGGAGTTCAGCGAAGAGCAAACCAATCTCATGTTACTGTCCTGCCAAAGAAAGATGTGGTATGTTTGAGGTTAGGGCTCTCAGAGGCTGCTCAGAGGCCAGTGAGCCACCTCCTCAGCCACAAAGTATATGGGCTGGATCACAGGGAGGGTATTAACCGTAGGATCATCTGGGTGGTCTTCATCCCTCAGCCTGGCTGATTTGCAGACTATGCAAATCCTCACTCTACAGATGAGAAAGAGAAAAGATAGAAAACTATTTCTTTCCACGATAGGTAAACAACACATTTCCCTCTGCCCTTCAATCGTGTTGCTTGAAGCCAAGCTTCTGTTGAGTCATGAAGCCAAAGGAACCACTGTGTTCTCCTGTGAGGTTGAAAAGCTAAGACCCATTCTCCCAAAAAATAGTTTCGTAACAGCACAGAGACACTAGGATGCCTTTTTTTGAAGAATTTTATGAAATGTCCAGAGTAGAATTTGAAGGTTATTCTCTCTTTAATGCATATATGTATACTTATAAGGGAATATACCTGAGAGTAAGTAAACCTACAGGCCAGGGCTGGGTGCTGCAGCCCTTACAATCCTGACATTGTTTTGAATGTTTGCCACAGATAAAGCAAGAGGGCCTCAGAAGGACTTATAAGTCTTGACTGCACACTTGTCTTATCATGGCCTGTAACAGCATTATCTCTGAATACAAAATACCTCTGTGTTTTATCTCACTGTAGGTACAAGTGACAAGTGTCTTTTCTTCGAGCAGAGGAGGAGTTAGGCTGTGACAAGGTTTTCTTCTTTCATCAAAAGTTTAGTGGGTTGATCTGAAAAATCAGCTGCTTGCCTGCCCACTCATTTTGCTTGGAGCATCCATTGATGCTGACAGATACTGGTTTAAGGGCATAGATGCCTGGGTTAAAGACAGTGACCCTAAGGACTGGATTTCAGATCACAAAATTGACCATAAGAATCAACTGTGAAACTAATATGAGAGTTAAAGTGAAGAAAAAGAAGAAAAAAAAAGGACTTTGGGGCTATTACAGTGTATATTTATATCATATTACCATATAGGAACCAGTGCCTGAAATTAGCAGTTGAATGACCGTGAATGTGTTTGAGTGTGGAGAGTGTGTTTTTCTGTTAATACAGATCAGAATCACCTTTAATTAGAGGTTACAGGTTGTGAGGTCCTGACAAAACCATGCTTTCACTCTGTCTCCTCACTCAAAAATAGGACTTGGGGAAGCAGAGAGGCATGTGGGGGGGATGTTGCAGGTTTTTGCACAAAATATAGCTAACATAGTAACACTGAGCTTGATTGATACCAGTTTAAAGAAAACTGGTTTTTTGTTTGTTTTTGTTTGTTTGTTTGTTTTTTAAATTTTTTTTGCCCCCCCTTTTTTGTTTTTGTTTTTGTTTTTTCTTTTTTCCTGCCCTTAAGAAAACCTGATAAGTGTTCCAGGGCTGTGGCTTCAGCAACCAGCAGCATGAGGCTGGCTGAGCTGCACAGACTCCCACAAAGGGTGTCTGGTTTCCAGCAGATGTCCCAGACACCAAGCCATTAGATCCCACCACAACATAGTTGCTTAAAATGTTGTGCATTGGCTCTGGTCTGACCCTGATGGGACTGCTCCCCTTCACTGGGTGGGTTGAAACATCCCACTTGGGCTGTGGGTTGTGTCCAGAGAGCCTTCTCCCTCCAGGGGATGGTGAGGTTCCTCCTTGTGGGAACAAGAAGGGGAAGAGAGAGGTGGGAGTTTCCCCTTCACTTTTATTGTTGTGTTTCTAAAAATCAACACACACTTTCCTAACACACTGCTAGCACCTAGATTTGCTGCCAGGATGGATGGGAAAAGAAAAACAGAAAGGTCTAAGGCTTCTGACAACTTCTAGGAGTGTTGCTTGCCTTCAGGAAAAGAAGGACCCAGAGACAAAAGCTCAGCTGATGTCAACTGGCAGAGGCAAATGATGGCAGCCCCAGGAAGCTAATTTACACCAGCTGGGCATCTGGCCCCACAGAATATGAGATGGTGAGGAGCCTGCACACTCAAGAGCATTACTAGTGTCAAGATTGCTGTTGGTCATCTTCCTCTTTTCAGCGTCATGTGCCTCCCACCTGTGGCCTTGCTGGGGGCAGAGTTTGCAGAGTTTGAATATGGTAATCGCTTCTGACCACCCCATGCTCATGTTTTCCAGCATATCCAAGCATAAAAATCATGCCACAAATTGTCCAAATTCCATAAAATAGTCCCATGTGAAGCAGTAGTGAAATCATGCAAGAATGCTGCTTTTGAAAACAAAATGTTCTTAGCCAGAAGAGGCCATAAGATTTGTTCAGGGGATTTCAGACCTGGCTGAAATCTGGCTTTGCCCCCCCCCCTTGTCCTTTTTCCTGTTTTTTTGAGATGTGTACTGTCAAACTGAGCTGGGAAAACAGGCCAGGCACCACATCCAGAGAAGCAATAACCTGGCACCCTCATCAGCAAAGTAATGGTATCACAGCCCAGCTTCTCCTGCATCTCTGTGTGTGTGATGAAACCTACACTGCCTGACTTGCAGGCAGAGTGAACTTCCCTTGGGGAGTTCAAAAGTATTATGGTCACATGAGCTGCCCCAAGCCTCTGCTTCCATCGTCTTGCACCTCTTGAGTAGTGCAGAGTGTGCAGAAGAGGTGTCAGGCCTTCTAAAGCGGTTCTGACACTCTTCTTGCTTAAGTCAAATATAAGTTATTTTACAAGCTCTAAAACAGTGGAAGTGAACACTTGCAATCCCCTGTTTTTCGCGAGCTGACGGTCAGTTTCTAATGTGCAGGACTGGTAACTCTTTTCAGTGTGCTTGCAAGTGTGATCAGGATTCCATCTGCAGTAGCACGTGGCTTTTACGATCTTCACAGCCTAAAAGAAGCAGTATTTTTTGGTGTGCTAGCACTTGGTTTGTTTCTTTCTTTCTTTTAGAAAAATCATTAACCACAGCAGATTTTTCCATTCTCTAGGAGAAGCACTGGAGGACAAAACTGAAAGTATGATCACTGGGAGAATAAAAAAATAACAGGCTAATGGAATCACAGAATCCCTCTAAGATTGAGTACAACCATTAATCTAACACTGCCAAGTCCACTACTAGACCGGGCCCCTAAGCAGAACATCTTTTAAATACCTCCAGGGATGATCACTCAAACACTTTCTTGGGCAGTCTGTTCCACTGCTTGACAAACCTTCTGCTGATGACATTTTTACTAATATCCAATCTAAACTTTCCCTGAAGGAACTTAAGCCATTTCCTCTTGTCCTGTCTCCCTGGAAGAAATAATTTGGTTGCAAAAGAACACAGGTATGTAGCCATTTTGGTTATTATTATCTATAGTAATATAGCAACGTAAAAGCATAAAAATAACACTTAAGGAAATGTATAAGGCAAAGAAAGAGAAGGAAAGGATAAAATTAGAAAGATATATAGTTGCCAACCATTGGATCCCGTGATGAGACTTGGTAGTTTCAATGTCAGTGTGTGTGTGTGTGAAACTTATGTAACAGGCTGCTGACCATTTTCCTTAGGATTATAGGGCTTCCTTCTGCTCCCCATCCCTTTCTTCCAATTTATAGGGCTGGGCACCTGAATACTGGTCTTACTACTAAAGATTGAGGCAAAGAAGGCATTAAGCCCCTCAGTCTTTTCCTGATCCTTTATCACTCTCCGCATCCAATAAAAGATGTAGATTCTCCTTGTGTTGCTGCTGTATTTATAGAAACTATTTTTATTGTCTTTTATAGCAGCAGCCAGATAATATTCTAGTTGGCCTTTGACCCTTCTAATTCTCTTCCTGCAATATCTCACTAGGTCTGGAAAGCAAGAAAATAAAATTGACTGTTATTACAAAACAACCATATAGGATGAGAAGAAAAATTCAACCACTCACATGTCCTATATTTGGCATATGCTTAGACCAGAAAAAGCATGTGCTCCTAGACCATTCTCCAGTATAAAACTTCCTGGCTACCAGTCAGGCTCAGAGACTTGCCGTGCTGGAGGCTGTTGCCTCTCTCTCTTCAGTAGCCCTTTTAAGGGCCTTCCCTCCCTGGCTTTCCCTAATGGCTTTTTGAACCTTTTTATACTTCTGTAACACAAAGCATCTCACGGTGGTGAGTTCCTTCATTTCACATTGTGAGGACAGCGTGAGAGGCTGTCATTTCTCAGCTTGCTATAAGAGCATGGAAGCACAGAGAGCACAGTGATTGCACCAAGCACTGATGTGAAAATCAGAGATGTCAGGTGGAGTGAGGTTTGTCTTGAGCCATGGAGCAGCAACATCTAGTACTAAATAAATTGTTCTTGATAGCCTCCATCTGGGTTAGAGTGGTAGAGAGGACTAGTGCCAGGTCCTGGTCTAGCTAGGTGAGTCCCTGACTGCTAGGATAGCAGTACCATTGACCAGTTTTATTTCAGCAGAACCTGAAGGTCTTGGATCTGATCTGCATTTTCTAAATACATCAAAAAGACAACTCAGCTCACCAGAGCTGGCCACTGGAATATTCAGTGAGAGAGAGCAGGCAGATTCAAGTGAGTGCTATAGGTACCATCTTTTGCCATTTCTATATTTGCTGGATGCCTGAGTAGACAGTGCAGGTTTCAGGAACACTTGCCAGACCATAACCACAGAAATGAGGAGCACCAGTTGCTTTGTCAGCATCTTACAATGATCTTTGAAGCATCCTCTGCCCTGGGACGAAGTGTGGGGTTGTGTCTGATGCACATGCCAAATTCATTTTTGCTCTTGATACACCCAGAAAGTGTTAGTTTAGACAAAACTGAGATTCTTTTCTTGTCAGCACTAGACACTCAGAAAGGCAACAGAAGTGTGTATCTGTGTGTTAGCCAACACAGTGGTTCTTTGTGCAAGTGTTTAAAAGGGACAGTGCCCAGATTCCTGTCTTTGCTCTTTGCCTTCTCCAAGTTGCTTGAAGTCTGAAGAAAACACAGCCTCTTCCTCTGCTAGCTGCATTATGTTTTGAAATAGGTTGTCAATTTCCTTACTAGTGACAAAAACAAAATCTCTGCTTCATTTCTTTTTGGTTGATAGACCAGTACATGACTGAATAACAGCACAAAACTGAAAGTTTGCAAATACTTTCCTATAAGAATGGAAGCAATATAGGAGCTTAAGTTGCAATACATGCCTAAAGGTGTGTTTCTCACAAGCATCTGAATTGTGATTGCTACACTTGCTTTTCATATGGAAGTGTATTAACCCTAAAAAATGCTTTAAATTAATATTTCTTGTAAACCACACACAAATGCTTTGAGATACTGTAAAAAAAAATAAGCTGCAACAACTGTGTTTGTACAGTAAGTACACACAAAGGGTTTGTACCTTTTTAGATTGACTTCTAGATCAGAGTTGAAGAATTGCCAAGAGACTTCTGCAAGGCAGAAAGGTCTTGTGGGAACAGTGTGGAAATGACTCAAGTTGTTGAAACAAGCCAAACCAAGACCATTTATTCCCAGATAATTGCATCAAATCAAGTCTGACATACGTGCAATTGTACCTATGGAGGGAGAGAATATAATGTAGATAATACAGAATAGGAACACGGACGTCATGAGCAAAATTAGTTCCTGATATAGCTTCAGTGGAATCGGTAGATATCACCCTGGCAATGAATACATCTAAAATTATTGCATAGAAATGATATATGACTGCAACCTTTTCAATGTATATGAAAAAGAACTTTTTAATGTGTTAGTAATCACTTTTAATAATAAAATTACTAGATGCCATGTTCCTAATAAGCTAGCTAGCTAGAGCGTTGTAAAAGCATTTATCTAGGAATTTTTTTTTTTGAAAATTGGGAGAGGTGCAGCAAAGTGTCAGACTTGCTCATCACTACAGCATTTTCACGTGATACCATAGGCCAAAGTAAGTTCTTAAGAAACAAAAATGTAGTAGGAAAACAGGACCTCTGGCCAAGGAAAATACATATTTAATTAATTAATTTGATTAATTAATTTGAGAGAGGATGGTTATTTTGCCAATATCCCTGTGAAAAACAACAACTTCAAAATACAGCTGTAGTGTCCCTAAAATTAAGTTTTGTGCTCTGACCAGAACACATTGACTAGGCTTAACAATGATTCTTAAAATAAATTGTGAAATTGTGGGGGGAAAATACTCACAAACTTTTATGAAATAAAGTGACCATGGTGTAAAACTGCTCAATCTAAACCAACAAGCTTCTTCATGGAGGTCAAGGTTAAAAGGTGCACCTAGACCATCAGAATACTTCACACTGATACTACTGTCACAGAAGAACGAAGGAATGAACTTTGCAAAGACCAGCAATCAAGAGAGAAGGCTGTGTCAGAGCCCTCAGGTGGAAATGATGCTTGGAGAGCAAAATTCCTTCATTTCTTCAGCTAAGTTCAGTTCCAGCCCACACACTGATCCAAAAGGCAGCCAAGGAGAGAAGGCAGTGGTGGCTGAAACTTGCTAAGTGAACTGGCTTGTCCTTCTGTTTATCTGCTTATCTACCTTTTTAAATCCACTTCCTCCTACAGACAGCTTGAGGACAATATTGAAGTGAAACTGTAGGGTAAAATTTGTGTAATGTAAAGAACTTCACAAAGCTCTGAAGGACAGTGGTGACACAGATCATACTTACTCTTTGTCTGTGCCAAGTACTGATCGTGGTCTCACTTGGTGCCTCCTTTAGCTGTCAGACCTGCAGTATGACTACTAGACAGAACAGTAACAGCACTGAGAAAAAATGAAAAATGCCTAAGCACTCAGAATTTGAAGGGAGGATAGTGAAAATTGGTTATTGTTTCACTTCTAAACATATTAAGAGGCCAGAGTATGTGTTTCTATTAAGGAAATAACAATGAATGTGAAGTGTGAAAGAAAGGCAGTCTGATGCTGCTGGTTTGAGCAGCATCACCCTTCCTGCCTGAAAGGCTACTCTGTGCAGTCCAGCTCTGAGGCTCAGTTCACCTTCTGCTCAACCTTGCTATGGCCAAAGTGGTTGCAGGAGTGTCAGAATGTCACGTGTAGGGCAGCAAAGGAAGGAGAGGGGGGTACCCAGCAGCCACAGTGGCAACCTGCCACAGCAGGTGATTTTCCGACATGGATCTTGGCATAGGTGCTGTGGGCTTTGGTGCCTGTCCTCTGTCATCCATCCCGTCACTGCTGGGGGTCACCTGGGCTCCTCCTACACCAGCACATCTTGCCATGTGGAGAGCCTTGCTCAGGCAGGTCTGTTTTTTTGTAAATATTTTTTTTTACTGGATGAATATTCTCAGTAAGGTCAGTGGTTCAGGCCAGGGTGGACCACAGGGTGGACAATTTCTTCATTTTTTTTCCTGTGGGCTCACTGAAGGGTCTATGGCTCACCAGAGACCCGAGGACTGTGTAGGAACATAGTTTTTCCCATGCTGGTTTTCAAGTAGGGGACAAGGCCCTTGAGTTCATGCAGAATAGACTAAAACATAAATAATGTCACTTTAGTGCAGGGTTAGTCAATTTGTCCTAATTTACTCCTTTGAACAACAGCTTGATCTATATGTCCATAAAAGCTTTCCTGATTGTGTATGTGTGTGTGCATGCCTGGAATACACAAAAGACGCACTAAAGAACTGAAGATACTGAAAAGAAATTCCGTAAAATATTTTTACATGGAACAGCTGCATGTCAGGTCTCTTTAGCTTTATGTTAATTTCAGACAAGTAGCTTCAAATTTCTTAGTGCAAGAATCATGTTCTTTCAGCTATTCTGTAAAACTTCCCTTTTAATCTCAGCCATCAGCATTGCTCTCTTTTCTGCTCTTTCCCCATACATCTGCATCAGACAGATTATACTTGTGTGGCAAGACAGCTAAAGTCACTGCCTTTCAAACTTGTGCTATGTAATACATTCTCCTTCTTGTCTCTCATTTAAGGTAAAACTTTTTTCTTCATCTGCTTGGAGGCGGGAAAAGAACAATTTGGCTGCAAAGGGACATGTTCTGGGATCAAACCAGGCAGGGGAGCAGGGCTTGTGGAATGGATACAGCTCCACATCTGAGTTTCTATTCACCTTCATCTTCCATCGTTTGGGGTTTTCTGGGTTTAGCAGTAATCCAAGCAGCTCATTTTGACAGATTTAGAGTGTTCCGTACATTAATTGGAATCTCACTGTTTAGTGTCTTCATTCAAGCAGTCTCTCTGATCATGGCACTGAAAGGGAAGTCTTATACTATACATAGATTTATATGGAAAAAAAAAGGAAGTTTTATGTGATTATGGTAATAGTTCATAAAATCTAGCAGACAAAGAATAATTTAGAATTCATTTATTCATAAAAGCAGAAGTTAATATTCTTGCCTACAAAAGTTTCAGACATTAATCTTTTCTCCTGAATTTCTGCTATTCTGCAGAAGTAGTTTGAATTGCTTTGCCATTACTGTTGTTCTAAATTCTTTTTTTTTCCTTTTTAATCTCTTCAAAATACTGTTTTTCCTCAAATAAATAATGCTGATTCCATTAAGATGGTATCAAATCTGTCTTCCAACTTTCCTACCGATTTATGTGAGTATTTGAACAGAACACTGAATTCTGGTCTCTGTTTTGCAGCTAAGCATTTTAATGGCACAGAATAAATCACTTCCCTACAACTGAAGGTTTAGGATTTAAGCAGCTTATCGTATTGTTTCATAATTTGCAAATTTCTGTCAATGGTGCACATTTACTTTGGGAATAGGGGAACACTGTGTGTATATGTCTCTTTATAAGTGTCATTTCTATTATTTCAGTAGGATACTGTTTTTTCTTTTTTCTTTTTTTTTTTCCCCCCTTCATGATTCTCCTTTATTTCTTCAGTATCTGTCTTATCGGAGATGCTTCAAACCTCCCAAATGTCATTTTGAACTGAGCTCATAAAAGTCTGGCAACAGCTTCAAATACTTTAATAGTTACTTGGGACCAAATTGTGTACTCCCTTGGTCTGACTCTGTTGAAAGCCATGCCGTTGAAAGCAGAAAAAAATGTGGCATGTAGCCATGAGAGAATTGAAGAGCAAAGACTATAGGAACAGGGATTCAGATTAACCTTTGTATTAACTTCACTGAAGAAATACATCTGGAATGTATTAAAACAATTTTTTTTTCGTGTGATCTGTCAGTTCTGTGCTGTCATTCTAGAGGGCAGAGCTTTAAACCCCATTTCTCCAGGTTAAATGAATTTAGCGACTGCAAAGTGGCAGATCACTTCAAAGTGTCTGTGGAGGGGGGGATATGCTTCTTTTCATGTTAGGCACAATGCCTTTTCATGATTTTATTGGGGAGTTGAAAATACAGGAAAAATGTCTTGTGTATAAAATTTACAGATGACAACAGGAACACAGATTTGCTAGAGAAATAGAGGAATAGGGAAGGCAGGAAATTTCAGAATTGCATCTGGCCATTTGCCTTTTTCCTAATAAGGCGTGTTGGCTAAGAAGTATTCCTGACCATACATGCCCCTCTGTGTGTGTGTGTGTGTGGGTGTGCATGCCCACAAGGATAGAAACAATTTAGTTCTCTTTTTTTGTCTAACTTTGCTGATCTCTGGTGAGCTTCTTGCACACCCCACCCTACCCAAGAGGTGTATAGCTGAAGGGGGACTTTGTGTTTTGGGTCAGAGAGAGATTGGATGAGGCCACCTGTTTGGGCCATTCAGATCTACACGTGTGTGCCCCAACTTCCCTGCCAATCTCTGCAGTTTTGGAAACTTGGCTGGTTTGAGCTGGTTTTGTTTATGGCTTTGTTGAGTTTATGGATGGGGAGCATTGCCCAGAGAGCTTTAAGGGAAGTGACCTTTTGGTTTATTCATTGTCACATACAGACTGTGAGGAGCAGAAACAAATAAACTGCTGGCATCATGGAACTGATTTGAAGTGGTTTTGAGTTACAGGACAAAAAAAAGGAAAAAAAAAAGCTACAAACTCCTGACCTTGAAATTTATGGGCACTTGGCTATTCAGTATTACCTTCTTTCCTGGTTCTTCAGCTTCACTTAATCATCTAAAGCTAGATGATTTCATTTTCAATTTTTTAAAAAAAGTCATTTGCTGTAACTAGAAGGGGGGAAAAGTTCAGTTCTGCCACAGAAAAGAGACACCTTACAAGAATACAGGAAATAAGCCCCTCTGCACATTCATTGTCCCTGTGATGACATCTAGAGCCTCATTTCTTCCCCTGATCTCCTGGCACAGGCAGGGAGACTGGCATTCCCACTGGTACAGCCCCACGAGAGGTCGTCTGAAATATGGAAAGAGGAAGCCATGCATTGGGCTGATCAGCACTTGTTTAAAAGACAGTAAGAGTGCTGCTACCAATGCTTCATCTGAGGTTTACATCCTCAGTCTCTGCCCCAGCATCCAGTGGCACTGCAGAAAGGCTGCACTGCACGGCTGTGATGCTGCTATCACCTCAATGAGACAGGATTCCAGATCCTCTTCCCCAGCAAAGGTGGTACCACGTGTTTTCTTGCAGTTTCACCCTTGTCTGGAGCATTTTCCCACAGCAGCGTCTCCAGTGCCCTTCGCACAACAACCTGCCAAAGGTCAGAGGAGTTTCTCTGGTGGCAGAGGAATTGGTGATGAGTTATGGTCAGCCAACAGGAACACAGAAGGCCATGGACAAACGCAGGAGCAGTGAGCATGGAGAGTATCTGCAAGCTTTTCCTCCTTGAAACAGGTACATCCTGGCCAAGTTTGTCCTGCTGCTGTGGGCTTGCTGCAACCAACAGCAAGACTGGAAAGTACATGCCTGTTAATTAGTGGTGAGAACAAAATATTTTTGAAGCAAGGCGTATTCATACATGGTTCCATGTTGCTAAGCACAGCTTAAGGAGAATAAATAAATCAGCCAATGGAGGCACATGAATTCAATCTTACACGGGCATAATTTTTGCAAGATGAAATGCCCTTTTTAAGAGCACACTATCACAGTGCCTCTACAAACATGGTGCAACTTGCTAGAGCGCAAGTTGAGCCTTATTGGCGGCCTGAATGTCCCAGACCCAATTTCCCCCAAGTTTAACTTTCTTAGCTTATGAGTGGACAAGTGCGTTTCTTAGATTTTCTTGCAAGTGTGTTGTGTCTCTCCTGCTTCCCATCCCACCCTGCCTTTCGGAGTTATTGGTTTCTTGGTGACCCCCAAAGGTGTGCAGGCACATTTCCTAGCTAGGGGACAAGCATGCTGGCAGCAGATCAGCTCCTTGGAGAAGGAGGAGCAAGGACTGACCGCATTTGCTGGTTACAGGGATAAACACCACTTCCCTTTGAAACACCACATCACATTTTCAGTGTGTGATGCTTATGTCAGGTGAAGAGGGTGCAGTATTTGGGTTTTTATTCCACAAATGCTTATTTATATGTAATGTGCAGTAATCAGCAGGTCCTGCTTAGGCTTGGTGGCCCAGCAGTGAGACATGCTGGCTTCATGTGCCTGGCAGCATTCCTCCACCAAATAAGGCAGTTTTCAAGAAAAACATGTAGGTACCAGCAGTCTCACGGCTGTATCAGAGTCCAGTTTTGGTGTGCCATCTGGTGTATTCATTCCTTTTAGCTGCACTTCAAACATATTGGGACCTTTTGCTTTTTGGGGGACAGAAAGATAGAGACTGTCACCAACCCAAGCAAACCTTGAGTGCATTTCTTTGTTTAGGCCTCAGCTTCCTTGTAATTAAATGACTCATAAAATTGCTCACATACAGTTCTGCAAACAAACACAAGAATGTGTTATATTAATAGTCTTGTTGTATTTTGGTGTTTGTTTTGTTTTTTTTATTTTTGTGGGATTCTTTTTTTGTTGTTTTATATAGCTGGCATGGAAAAAGCTGTGGGAGCTTTGGGAACAAACTGTGAGCTCTGTACTTGTGTAGTGTGAGTTCTGGTTTGCATTAACTCGGTACAATGTGACACTGGAGGGTGAATTTCTGAGACATGATTCAATCTGTACTTTTTCCTGTAATCTAAATTGTGTAGGACTCCAGCACCGACAAGAATCACTACTTGTCCTGCCTATTCCTTATAAGTAAAAACCACAAAAAGATGAGGAATGCTGTGCTCACTCCCTATGGCAGCTACAGAGTGGAAATAAAAAGGAAGTCATGGCTGATTGAAGAGTTTAAAAATAGTGTCTCATTACTGTATGCCCCTGGCAAAGCAGTAAGAACAGTGGATATAACATTTTAAAATAGCCAAAGAGATGCATATATTGATGAGAGAGTCAACAACATCTTTACAAAAGGGGGGAAAAAAAAGAGGGTTTATGCTCTAGTGCATTAGAAACCTGCAAAAAATGAGGTGGCTCCTCAGTGCAAGGTGTGTGTGTGTGGGTCCTGTTACAACAATGTAATCTGACAATAAATATCTGTACCACGTTTTATTTTCTGTCTTAAAGGGGTCTATGTTGTCTAAAAAAACCAGACATGCCGGGAGAAGGAGACTGTGAGCCTTCCTCTTGGAGGTGACTGAACTTTTTAGTGCATTGCTTCTCTGCATTGTTCTTTGCCTGTCAGAGAGAGCATGAGGGCAGTTTGCTGGTGCTCCTGTTGTAACTTAAGTGTGTGTTTGCGCAGTAGTCAGGAGAGTGAGGCCCATGGAAGCTGCTAGAACAGCATCCCCCTAGTTTGGGGGGTTTACTGGCAACAGTGGAAATCTTTCTGAAACAAAATGACATCGATAATCTAGGTGTTTATACCCAAGCATGGTTAAGATGTGTCATTACTAGGGAAAAATAAGGAAGGATTGGTGCCACATATGTGTGTTTTGGGAAAAGAAACATCTAACCAAGTTAAACAGTCAACTTACAACTGCTCCAAAGTAGAGAGGAAAAAGTACCCCTAAGTGCTGCTCTTTGACAAGGTCAGTGAGCTTGCTTCTCTTGTGCACCTCTTGATGTATCCCTGCTCCCCACAGACATTCTCTTCCATCTATCATCTATCTTTCAGCTATCTTCTAGAAATATCACTGATAACCCACGTTAGTAATTCTTTGCCAGCTGGCCACTGCTTTAGGTTACTGGAGGTGGGACTTGATACACCAGTCAGATTGAAATCACTTAACAGTGCTGATGAAATCTGTACATAAATTAGAACAAGACATGAAGATACAGCTACAGTGATTCTGAACCAAAAACTGAGGACCGGGCACTACTGAACTCAGGTAGCAAAGAATGACAATAAACTGCATGAACATGTACGGGCATATCCGTGTAATGTTTTCAAAGAAAAGTCTTCAAGCTGTGCAAGAGGCAGCTATACAAGTTTTCTGCTACTTGTCCCACTGCTTGGTCATGAAATTGTATTCTTGGTACTCTTCTTGCTGCAGAAACTGGCACAGTTGCACTTTATCAAGGCAGGAAGGAGAAAGAACAGATGTTGATGTCAATGCAGCTACTGACTGGTGGCAATGTAACAGGACAGTGTCATTGAACTGTTCTTTGCAATTTTTTTCTTTGTTTTGTTTTGTTTTGTTTGTTTGTTTGTTTGTTGTATGTTCCATTTCTAACATGACAGAGGCACAAGGTGCCTGGCCCTTAACTTACCAAACCGCTGTCAACGTGGAGCGTGATAGGTGGGCAGCTGTAGCTGTGGGTGTGTGGCTGTGGGACTCCTCCACAAGCAGTTTGACACAAGTTAAGCAAGGCCTGGACTTAATGGGTTCTTACCCTGACAATTTAAGGCATTTGAGATGATGGACAGATGAGGGGAGTTAGGGATCTGTGCACATTTATATTGGACTGGTCACTCAGGTGCTATTTGCATTCAAAGTCATGAATTTTAATGCACAGCAATTAATGCTTTCCCCAGCTGCCTCTTGTTTCCTCTCTTCTTTGGTTATCAAGAAACGTGCACATCTCCACTGCCTCAGGGAAGTGGTGATCAAACATTGTGCAGCATTAGTTATATGCCAAGGAACCCTGTGGGCCTTCATCTCAACTAACAAATATATGACAGAAAAGAAAAATACCTGTTTGGAGATAGATACATGCTGCTAGCCTTGCTTCAGAGAACTCTGAGTAGCTGGAGGACTGTCGACCTCAGCTGAATTTGTGTTACATCACTCTGACTGTTGTTTCACAGTAATCCATTGTGTAATACAAGTCTGAAGGAAAATGGCCATTCCATACGCCTGTCTCATTTTTCCATCGCTATTAATAGGGGACAATATCTCTCCCTACACACTTTGCCTCTCTGATGTTTGTTTCATGCTCCACCCTCCTTCCTCCCCTCCTTTTCCAGCTGTAAGCCTTTGCAGGTTACCCGATGGCCCCAGTAAAGGTATAGTTACAGCAGGAGGCATTCGGCTGTTGAGTCTTTCCCATCAGCCCTATAATCCCTTCTTACTACCACTGGGACAATGATCCATCCCTGCAGGGAGAACTGGGCCCCGGTGTGGCTGTGCCACTGTCTCCCACTGCACCATGGTGACACAATCCTGGGGAATGGTGGCACTGAGTCTTGAAGTGGCTCTTTTCCATCTGAGTCTGGGATTGCTTTAAGTCTGCTGCTGTGGTTTTTTTGCTGTCAATAATCAGATGGTGCATTGTTTTCTCCTTTTTTTTTCTTCTTCTGCATGACTTGCAGTCTTTCTGTTCTCACTAAACTTAGAGTTCGTAATCAAAATTGCTGGCTTAATGTTTCTCTGTATTATTCAACCCAGATGCCACTCTCACTCCCTTCTGTGCCCATGTGGGACATAGTCTGCATCTTTGTGCGTGCAGTCTCTCACTGCTGGTACCACTTAAAAGACAAGGGGACACAGAGTCTCAGAAGACTTCTGTTTTCCTTGAGTGTTATCACCTGCTCCTTCTTCTCCACCAGCATCTTACTACATGCTGCAGTTTTCTAACCCTTAACTCTATCATGATAATACTTGTGGGCCTACACCACCAAGTGGCATTTCTGATACAAGCCAATCTAAAAATAAAGACAACTAAATCCAGACAGCAAACAGACGACAGCCCCTTCATATCAGTTGAGGGTGTAGTCCCAAAAATGCGAAGGTGCAAAAATTAGGGCAGATTTGCCACACAGGAAAACAATCAGAGCAGAGCAGTGTAAGCCAGTCACTAGCTGATGCACCCCAAAGGTATGTACCTGCTTGAAGAGTTGTCAGCCTTTCTGCCTTTGTTGTTAATTATTCAAATTCACATTCAGACCCATCCAGCCTCCGCTTTCCTGAGAACTTGGGCATGCAGCAAAAGCTAAATGAAAGACTAAGGTATCACTGTTTTTATATTTCAGAACACCTAGAACAGTTGTCTGCACCTATGAGGGAGGCTCCATGGTCATATAATGTGACTTAAATCCTGCGCAGCTGACACCTATAAGGCAGAAGTTCTTGGTTATCTGATACACTGCACTGACTCCTGACACCTCTAACCTTCCAGATCCAGCACTGTGCTGTGGTAAAACACCATCTTGAAAAGAGTTAGTTGTAATAACAACATGCACATTTTGGGAGTTTCCTGCTAGTTCTGTCGCCTTCCAGGCTTCACTGGGCTTGTCTGTCCTGTCCCGTACCTTTCAGTGTCAATAGGAAAATCTCAGTCTTCCACAACAGTCACAGTAACTCAGTACATATACACACTCTGCACAGAACCAGCAATTTTTAGAAAGCATGTAAATATTAAAGGATTCTTCTTTAAAACAACATAATCTGTAAAAATGTCTTTAATTTAAATTTTAAAACCTAATCCATTTATTTCACAATTCCTTATATTCTCAGTGTAAACTTTTATTATGTAATAGTGAAGTTAAGAATAATCAAGTAACACTGGAAAGTGATGTTGACATTCACTCAGAAGAGAGGACATGAAATAATCCTCCAATTTTGTTGCATCAGACATCGTTATTAAAGACAGTGAGAGATATAGAGAGATACATCTCTCACTCAGGGAAATTGAGTACTGTCACTTGCTGGTTAATAGAGATTTGTGCGATTTGTGCAATTTTTTATAACTAATATCCCCATAAATGTACTAATTGCACATGTAGAAATAACAATTTCTCTGCAACACAACTAAAGTGACAAAACACCTATGTGTAACTATGGCTAACTTCTACTCAAGCTGGTCTTGTACAAAAATGCTTCTTAAAAACAAAACAAAAAATAAATCATCTTCAGTATAAGTCACATTTGGTCACGTTTGAAACATGGTCTATTACACTCAATCTTTTTCAGTAGTATGTGGTTTCTGAAGTATCTTGTACTGGACACGCAAGACTGAACTACCAAAAGTAACCAGGTATTATTTAACAAACAGACCACAACCTTAGTAAAAAGAAAAAATTCAGTAAATCCTACATTTGTTTGTAGTCCTATCTCTTTCTAAAATTATTTCACACTTTCTCACTTTTTCACACAATTTCTTTTCTAGAGAAAAAATATCACTCCATCTCCAAGAATATTCTGTTCACATGAAAATGAAACACATATACTCTAACCAGACGTATCCAATAAATATATCTAACTCTAAATCTTATCCTTTTTATTCTTCTAAAATCTCTATATCTAACAGATGCAATGTATGTAGGCTCCTGAGATATATGTAAATGACAAGAGAGTAGCTGCTTGTGAGTAATAAGTGATAGAAATTTTGATACTGATAATATTTAAAATGAGATTGGACAAGCAAAGCATAAGGGTAAAAACAGAATCAGGAGTTGATTATACTATGTGTAATTACTATTACTAAACTTCCAATTTAATGAGGATGCACCCTAAATTACAGGACAGTGATAATACAAATACTCTTTCCTGAGATGGCCACACTGAAAGATAGCAGGACAAATACTAAGATTTTGGAACAGACAAAAGTAATCTTGAGGTCCATATGCCCATTTTAAAGAATTTGTGCTAGAGGTGAAATTTAACTTCAGAGGCGATAAAGTGTGGTGAAATTCTCACGGATGCTTTTCAATAAAGATTTTTAAAAAAGACAGAAATTATTGCTTCTCAAAACACAACATGAGGAGCTTTGGTATATTCAAACAAATACATGGAAAAGGTGTGTCTGGAGAAGGATGAAACAGCACAGAGAAAGCTAGGTGCTGCTCCATCACAGGTATATTTTCAGGAATCCAGTGGTGGAGTTTATGTTAAAATCCAGAATCATTTTCTTAGGCGCTGGTATGTTTTCTTCAAAGATGAGAGCAAACCCCTGAGTTCCCAGGTTTCACCAGGAAAAAGAATAACTCCCTGAGGAACAGCTGGGCTCCACACATTAGATGAGGAACAGGAGAAGCCGGTCACATTTAAAGGAGGTGATGATGTTAGAAAGTCAAAACTTCCAGTTCTCCTCTGCCTACTTTACTACTAAGAAGAATATTACTTGATTTTAAAGGGGCTTGGTGATAAAATCAAACACACTGTCAGTCAAAGCAACTGACACACTTTCACAGTGAATTTCCTTCACAGTGAGAATGTTCATGCTATTCTTTCTTGAGGAGGGGGAAAGCTGGAAAAACTAAATAAATTTGAGGGCTAAGAATATTACTACAAACATCTAAATTCCAATTAGAGTTCCAATACAGGAGAGGAAGGAAGTTCAAAGTCATTAAATGGGTTTTACGGGACTGCAAAGGTAATGCAAATAAAGCTGTAAATAAAATGAAATTGGATGTAGCAAAAGTGTAAGCATCTGCTCTCTGAGAGACTTGTTGCTCACTTTGAGTCCTCTACACTTTCAACACTCTCTTTTTGGGCCGGATATTGTGCAGAAGGTAAGAAAAGGCAACCTTACAGACACAAGGCTCAACTCTGCGCTTTGCAGGGTGAAAATGGAAGTACAGAAGTCAAAGTTGCTTGGTTTCAGAAATCGAATTGCTTCTCAGGGGGTGCTGGCGGGAGGCAAGGAAGCTTCTGTTCTTCAGGTTATTAGTGGGAAATGTCGTAATAGTAGTTACGCAGTCTCATCTCGACCGCAACAAATCCTGGTCGGTCATCGACGCTGTGGAAAGACAACAAGTATCACTGCACAGGAAGAAGAAAGCTGTGAAGGCGCATGGGCCTTATAATGCTTGGGACTCTACCTCGGTGACAGCTCATTTAAAGCTGCTCACAATATTTGAAGGCTACCAAAATGAGGTTAAAAATTAATGCCAAGTGGCAAGTGTCACTACAGAGCATCCAGTGAGTGGATTTACTATCACGCCTGTTACTCTGTGGTGGGTGAAAGTACTAGAAGAAAGAAATGGCAAATCAGCTCCATTTAATTTTCTACTTCATTTACTTTAGTAATAATCTAGAGAAAAGAGTATTTGCTGTGTAATATCTGCCTTACAATTGTACTACAGTCACACAGAGAGGCTTAGAACCACTGAGAGGAGCCTACCCACACACTATGACTGGATGGTCTTTCTTCTATATCTGCAACTATTTTTTATTTGGAGAACACAATTAAACTGACAAACCCCTACAATATTACATTACATATTGAGATAGTTACTCTGCCTGACCTGAACTTTCTTTTTTGAATTTTTCTTCTTTGCAATAATAAAGATCTTTGAGTACAAAAAAAAATAATAAGCCTGCTTTATGATACATTTATTCATCCTAACAAAACCTGATCCATTTCACTCTAGAACTGTTACAGCATTCTTTGAGTCCAACAAAAAGGTAGGAATTACTTTATGGCTGCACGTTCTTTCTAGAGTACAAGGTGTAATAAAACTAACAAAGAAGCAAGGTACCTAAAAGTGAAGTACCACAGCTCCTTAAATGTGGATCTTTGTTGGACACTCATATTCTCCACATGATGAACTGGAATAATAAGTGACATTACAGTCACTTTGGGTACTTCTTGGAGCCTTCAGCCTTACAGCTAAAGGTAACTTCAACAATATAGTTTAAAATGATAAATCATAAAACAGTTTTAAAAAATTTTTGCAATATGCTATTTAAAAAAAATCAGGTAGGCTTTATTTTTTTTCTTCTGTATTTCATAATTCTAACTTCTGAATTGTCAACCAGAAAAAAAGTTTCTGACATATGAAGTATGATCTGAAAAGGAAAAGATGTTTAGCCTCTCACTCATTGGAGGTCAGTGTGGGAGCCAATCTGAGTATGTACAGAAATGAGAAAAGAGAAAATAGGTCAAAACAGCTAACCATTGAAGAATGGAATAAATATTTTAGTAATATGACTTTGAAATTTCAGTAAAGATAAAGACTTGGAAATGAAGATTAAACAAAATACAATCCAAAATGAAACAAAATTATTTGCTTAATTTCAAACATTCTTTTCAAAATACATTAGACTGACCTTTTTTGTGGAATTACTTGTTTTTTATGATACCCTATATTTTGTATATAGCTGTTCCAGCAAACTCTTTTGTGCAAAATCAGCTTCTTGTAGTACATTCTGTAACTCAAATAATTTTCACCTGAAAGGCCAACTGACTCCTTAGTTTGGAGGATGGTTGTAATGGAAAAAGGGCTGAAAAGTTGCATTTTGAAAGAATCCTCTCGCCCCCTTTCTGACTACTAACCATGTAGATTAAAACATACTTCTATTAAAAGAGCATCACGTCACACTCACTTGTATGTCCAACACAATTTCATTAGACTGTAGACTTCTGTCGGACAGACCTCAGGACGTTCCATTCGTTCTCCTCTTTCAATCATCTGTGCAACTTCACCACCTTTCATGCCCTGGAACAGGGTGACCAGAACAGTCAGTCATCCAAGTTGCAAATGTTTACAGTATGCATGCCAGCATGAATCAAACAGAGGCCTGGAACTGATTTTTGAGCTAACCTTTAACTCTTTTTAGGTGGGAGAAGGCACTGGTTCAAATTTGCTCTGAATTTTTACAGGGGAAAGCAAAAACAAAAAAAAATGGCCAGGTATAATCACTCACCTTATATGGTTTTTGCCCATAAGAGAAAGCTTCCCACATTAAGACCCCAAAGCTCCAGACGTCGCTTTTGCTAGAAAATTTGTAGAAATTCATGCATTCCGGAGCATACCACTTGACTGGCCATTTTCCATGACTTTGTGCCTAAATATGTCATAACAGAAAGGGAAAAAAGCAGGCTAGAGACAATGATAAGTAGTAAACACCACCAGGATGCGTATAAGCCAGGTTAACTTAGATCTGCACACATTTGTGCTAAGTACCATCACATTTCTGATGTAGCTAGCTTTAGAGAGAATGGGCAACAGCCACTTCAGAAGTGTTACAAAACTGTTGTTAATCTTCCACTTTCAAAATAACGCACTGAAAGGAAATCTGCAGTAAAGCAAAGCTCACCTAAATGACATGGAGTCATTTTTTAGTGGCATTTAATTTAAAGCTACTCTTTAAAATTAGTTTTTTTTTTTTTAATTTAGGCTCTCCACAGAGGGTAAGAGATACATACCCAGATACTTGAAGCTGCTGCTCTATTTCAAAGGAAAGTGACTGCCTTGTGGTAAACCACAGTTTGATTAAATTATGCCACAGCACTGCATTACAGCCACTCATGCCTCAGTCTATCCTAGCACAGTGCTAGATCTAGTGATAGGACACCACTTCATCCTGTGGAGTTGTAAAGAGAACAGACCTTTGATATTAATTCTCAACCCTCTGAGCGTTGAGATTGACAAGCATCTCTGGGCGGGCTAGTGGCAGTGATCTCAGATGCCTTTTCTGGCTGTAGTTATTATTCCTATAAGAAGATCATTAGAAGGGAGCATGTGCTTGCTCCTCCTCTGCAGCGTTTCATGGTCTGGCTTATTAGTTTTAAACAGCTGATGAAAGGGAATAAGCAGAAGGAACAAATAATTTGAACTGCAAGAGTGATATATCAGAAAAAAAAAAGGGTGCAGACATAACTACAGCCTTTGTCTTCCACCTTTTAAATGTGGCAATTATTTTATCCCTTTAGCTGTACGGATGTCCTATGAATTTAAAACAAACTAAACAAATTCAGCTTAGGTTAATTTATAATTTATCAATGGTATTGTTTCAAAAGCCTTCCCTAATTCAGTTCTATTAGTCAATAATACAGTGCGTTAGCCTGTATTTTCCTTGGACATTGTGAGAACTGGTCTGCAACAAATACATTTTCCCCCTGTTATATGTGGAAGTATCTCATTTCCACCATCATTTTCAACCTTCTAATGAAGAGTTTACCAAAAGTAAATGAAAGTAGGCAAGGAAAAGAAGGGATTAGGTTTTTCCTCCCTACACATCTCTTAATGTTAATCACCAATTTTGAAAATTGGTAACCTAATATCAGGATATAAAATAATTGATGATACATAATATTTTTAATTTTCAACTTGCAAAACAAACTGCATTTCCACTGAAAATAACCGTATTAAGCTATGTTACTATGCAGCTTTCATGTCTTGTTAAAAACTTACCTTATAATAATTTTCGTCTGCACTAAGAGCTTTGGAAAGTCCAAAGTCACTAATTTTGGCATAATGTTGGGTGACTAATAGCACATTCCTTGCAGCCAGATCCCTATGAACAAAGTTATTCTCCTCCAGGTATTTCATCCCCATGGAAACCTGGTGCACCAGCTCTGTTATGTTCTTCTCTGTGACATGTCTGAAAATCATAATTGAATTTTAAAGAGGTCAGTAGTTCATTTTTATGACTCTTCATGGAGTTCAAACACAAATCTTTACTATGAACTTGCCCATATCATGCTGTGAATCTGATGCACTTACATTTAGCTAAGCTTTAATTAGAAAAGGCAGCCTAGGCTATCTGTCCTGGGCAAGATGGTGTGTGATCACATCAATAAATGAGCAGTTGAAGGGTATGTGAAAATTCTTTCATTTATTCAAAATACACTATTTTGGCAGAAATATTTGACATGCACAAGATAATAATTTCCAATGGAGAGTAACTACAATCATTAATTATTACTTTATTGACATGTCAATTTATAATTGCCCTTAAAGAAAAAAATAAAAGAAAGGACCTGTACCCTATGAAATGGAATCAAGGCTTACATACCTATTTTTTTGCAAAAATCTGTTCAGTGGCCCAAGCTCAGCCATTTCCATTACTAACATCCAGGCCTCAGCTTCACATATGCCTATCATTCGGACAATATATGGGTTATCCAGTTGCTGCATTACATTTGCTTCTCTCAGTAATTCATCCTTTATGGCCGGATCATTACTCTCATTCTTAAGAATCTTTACAGCCACTGGCTTGGCACCCCTGCAAAAAAAAACCAAAAAAAATCAATCCGGTTCTGGGACAAGCTGCTGAAAAAGCTGTGTGCTAATGCACACAATCTTTGCCTGATGCTTCTGTGCACATGGTACAAATCGTGACAAAAGACAGAATTGACATTCAGAGGAGAAAAAACCCAACCATAACAGGAACGTTGCTCTGTCCAAAGCTCGGAAGACAGTTAAGCAAAAGAGGGAGAATGAAAAGAACCCGAGAAAACTAAAAATTGTCACCAAAAAAATATCTTAAGAAGCCTGAAAACAAATGTACTGGACACAATTTTCAAGCCCATTCCGGCAAGGATGGCATAAAGCTTCTCTGACAAGAAAAGCTATAAAAAGCTTTCCAAGCTTTTGTTTTGGGGATGAGACTAGAACAGCATTGTAGGACCCCAAGGCAGTGCTCTGAAATCCTGAGAAATTAAGCCTACTTCTGCAACTTTCAGTTCATACAGCTACCTGAAAGAGTGACTGATGACATCGACACAGCTCAAGTGTGAAGCAGGATTAAAAACACACGAGCTGAGATCAGAGCCCTTCAAATCACTACAGACTATACTAGAAAAATAAAAATCTCTCCCGCCTCTGAAAACCTCGGTTAAAGAAATGCCCTCAGCTTCAAATGATGAGTGTATACATAAGCAGTCCACGCACATAAACAACGTACAAATAACATTTTCCTATGAAAATGCACAAACAGTCAGGTAGGAACAGGGTCTGTTCTTATTGACATGATGTGATAAAAGAGGTTACAACACGTTCTATCTCCTTGAAAATCAACACTCCAGCTTCATGGAGCTGGTATTTATCATACTTATTTTAGGCAAAAAAAAATCTCTTTGATACAGGTGAACTGTCCATGAGACTCTACACTATTTATGAAACAGATTTTGTGCAGATGGGAAATATTGCATAACACAACTGCCCATACAAACTATGGAGGAAGTTCCCCGTGGACTTCCTCTCAGGAAAGAAAATACTCATAAGGAGCACTTCCCTGCTTTACTGACAAAAATGAATGCATTATGTGTAAGAACAATGAAAGAAACTGGTGAATATTAGCCCAAATTACTTAGGTACAGTCTGTCACCCAAATGACACGCAAAGATTACTGCTGCTCCAAATAGTGAAGGCTAGAGCTTTTACATATTAGACACCATGAAAGTAGAAGGAAACACTTACTTTTTCATCCTATAGAACCCTTTCTTTACAGTACCAAAGTTGCCAGAGCCAAGTTCACCTTCCTCCAAGGTTAACAATTTCCTGTCAAGAGTGACATTTTTTGGTTTAATTTCATCTGGATCAGCATACGGACTTTCATAGACCTCGGTATCCATGGGTAAGGCCTCTCTCTGATCACCTGTGGTTCAAACAATGAAAAAATTGGACATGATTTTAGACATTTTTTGCTGCCACAGATAATATATCCTATGTTCAGGATCATCGGTGTGTTTGACTTATAAGGGCGTTATAAAGAGATCACATACAGTCCATCTATATGCACTTTAGAACATCCCAAAAGATGGTGACTTCCACCTGTGACATGCTTTAACTACTGGACATTTGTGAAATGTGAAACCAGGACGTTCCTTGACAGAAGGATTAAAGAAGGGTTAAATTTTGGCCCTTCTCCTTACTGCTTCCCACTAGTTACCTCAGACAATCCTTCGCTCAGTATGCTGCCTTATGTGTGCTTCATTCTCAGGCACCCTGCTTTAATTGCATTATACTTGGCACTGTGGATGCAACAGGGCAAAATTCTTTTTATGAAGCACAAGGATAAAGCTTTTTAGAGTCAGGGAAGTAGGTGGTAACATCTGGCAGTTTCAGCTACCAGGCCTGAGTTATGGTAGTGGCTGCACCAACACACAACAGGGTGTGAAATACTTGCAACAAAAAAGAAATATGGGTTGAGAGAGATCTCTGACATAAAGAAGAAAACTGTATTAATTATATAAATTACTCTGCCTACCTCTTTCTTCTTCTGTAGAGCCTCTCTTCCTTTGCAGCACATAAGGATTAAAAGGTGCTTCTTCGAGTGGGTGGCCAATAGTTGACTGAAGCTGCAGCACACAAATAACAGTTTTTCTGTTTAACAATGAATAGTTAAAAGCACTTTTCCCCCCAAGAATTAAGGCATAATGGTTGCAAGAGGCATATAGGTGAGAATGAGAAAGTAAGAAAGGGATCCAAAAGAGTTTACTTCATTCTGAAGGTTATTGCTAAAGCAAATATCCAGGCCAAATGAAACATACACTGCTGAAGCACAAAAATATATCCAAAATATTTCAGAGGACTAGATATGAGAGAATTAACTGTACTGGGTCATGCACAAATCTTATTCTGCAGATATTAAACTTACATGATCTTTTCGAATCTGTCTCGTAACACAAGTAGTCATAAGGATTTCCCTTTAATCTGTCCTTTCTCCCTGTCCAAGTTATCTCTCCCCTTACCTAGGCCAGGGGGAAATTGTTAGCACAAATGAAAACAAAAAACAATTCCCTTTTTCTCATGTGAATATTACAGTGACTAGAGTAAAAAGTTATTATTTTAATAGGGTTGTGTAACATCAGGGACAAATATAATTGACCAGATACTAGGCCAGTCTGTCTCTTCTGAGAAGGGAGAAAATGATTTAATTAATTGAGCACCTGGTTCAAATACAATCCCTCTGCCTTTACTCTTGTCAGATGAATAATATGGAGTACACAAACCATCCCAACAGAAACATGGTGTGTTCTGGAGCTATTTGGTTGAAGGATTAAGCTCGGCCAATAAAGTATCCATGCTCTATTCTGTCTTTGAGCATGGGATTACAAAATATGAAATTACAGAATTTATTTCTGCAGTTTAGTCCCTTTTCTTTCTCAGTGTAGATTTTACTCTACTTATTAATGACCTCACACTCCTAAGAGAGTGCTTTAAAATGAAAAATTCAAACTTCTTTGCAAGTTTGCTCAGTTCAAATAGGAAAAAAAGTATATTGCACTTGAAAAATACTGGATAGGGTTATTTTGAAAATATTTGAGTATATAGGTCTTCTTTTTAATAACTGAAGATTTCAGTGTCATAAGTTCCTTTCAGAAACTTTGCAGTTTTGAAGTAAAGAGAAAGAAAGCTCTAGTGGAAGGTGTCCCTGCTCACAGCAAGGAGGTTGGAATGAGATGATCTTTAAGGTCCTTTCTAACCCAAACCATTCAATGATTCTGTGATGTTTTCTGGAGTGAACTGTTAAATACAGTACAAGTTTTATCTTTTGGAAACTCTGTTTAGCAGGGAAAACACCTGACTTGGGCATTACAGTTCCTTAAATCCTGATGAAGTTATCTGTCCAGCTGGATGAAATAGAAAAGGTTTCACTATCTAGATTTTACAGCAAACCATGAGTAGGAGGCCAGCTCTCAGCAAAGTTCTGGCCTTGTGGGATGAGCACAGTGACATCAGGCATGGTAAGGGAAGTGTTTTTGGCTTGAATTCCTCAGTCTTAGGAACAGTGTTGAAAGGCCACTTGCTGTCAGGGTAAGCCACAAAAGCGCCGAGACTGTTCTGGGACAGGTCAGGGGACAACCTGACCTACCAATCTCAAGAACAAGAGAGGCAAATGAAGTTATAAAACAAGATCCTCAGCTCTAGTTTTGTTCCTCTAGACTGATACACCTTGCCAGCTTTGCAAGGAGGAACTCTGTTTCCAAGACCTGTGTCACTCTACTTCACACAGGTCAGTCACTAAGCCAAAAACCCCATTAGGATTTGAACTCAATCATAAATCTATCAATACAGGCTGGTAGTTTCACTGTGAATACTTAGGACATTTTTTCCTACACTGTAGGTATATATGGGAAAATGCTTATGTTCAGTCAAAAATATTACTCAAATTTTCCTTTGCAAAGAATTATACTTACTGACTCCACAGTGATTTTATCTTGTGCGTTTCACACATCCTGAATTGCTTCAGAATGCATAAAGAACACTTAAGGGGTTTTATCTTGTTGCTAGTTACTATGACCCACTCAGTATTACTACCAAGAAGTGATTGTAATCCCACTGGACAGTTTCATGGATGTATTCTTGCTTCCTACATTAACAGTATTTATACTTTGAAAGGGAGATCATTTTACATTCCAGAAGTTATTTGGAGTCAATTAACCAGATACAAAGCAACCTGGACTGCCAGCAATACCTGTTGTTAGACAGATACAAGTGCAATGGAGACAAGTACAGCTTGCCACACTGCACAGATTTCATGGAAGTCTCTGAAGTTTTGGAATGTCCCATAGTATATACCTCACCTAAAACACCACAGAAACCTTTTCTGTAGTCACAACTAAGTAAAGTCACACAGGTGTACCTGTAGCTCCAAGCTAGTTAAATATTCCTGACCCTAAGTCTCAATTTATAAATTGATCTCCTTTGAACTGGCCAAACATAATGTACATCAAATTCATACATCTCAAGAATCTATTCACCAGTGAAGAACAGGTGGTGAAAATATAGCTCTGGTCAAGACATAGCTGAGTCCTCAAGTGGAACATACAGAGATGTTTCTGCTCTTTGCAATTCAAGAACAAAATAAAAGAATCAGGAAGTATTGGATGCTCTTGTTCAGGAACTGCATTGAAAAAAAGGAGCACATCAGTTCTGTTCTTGTAAATAAAGCTCTGTAACTGTGAATTGGAAATCACACAGCGACACCAAATAAAGAGGGTTCTCTTTCTCAGGGAGCTCCTCATTTTTGAAAAGGATATCTTATATATCATTAGTGTTAGCTTGGTAACTAATATAAATGTATACATGGAATGTTACTTCTGATGGTTGCAGATTGATTAAATAGCTTAACAATGTCTTTTTCATTTATATTGCTTCCTTCTTCTCTGGAAGGAGATGGGAGACCTGGCTACCCTGAAGAAAGAAAAGGCTGAGATTCTCAATGACTTCTGTGCCTCAATCTTCAATGTCAAGTGCTCCAGCCACGCTGCCCAAGTTGAGAAAGACAAATGCAGGGACTGGGAGAATGTGCACAAGTCCATGGGAACAGATGAGATTCATTCAAGGGTTTTCAGGGATTGGCAGACAGAGTTGCTAAACCGCTATCCATAATTTTTGAAAAACTGTGGCAGTCAGGTCAAGTCCATGATGACTGGAAAAAGGTCAATATAACCCCCCATTTTTTAAAAATGGGAAAGCAGAAGACCTGGAGAACTAGAGATCTGTCAGTCTCACTCCTGGGCCAGGCAGGACCATGGAGTAGATTCTCCTGGAAACTACGCTAAGGCACATGCAAAAAAAAAAAAGAGGTGATTTGCAACACGGTAACATGGCTTTACACAGTTGAGAGATGGGCTTGTGTGAACCTCATGGAGTTCAACAAAGCCAAGCGCAAGGTGCTGCACCTGGGTCAGGGCAATCTCAGACACAGCAACAGGTTGGGCGGAGAAGTGGCTGAGAGCAGCCCTGTGGAGAAGGATTTGGGGCTGATGGTTGATGGAAAGCTCAACATGAGCTGGCAGTGTGTGGTCACAGCCCAGAAAGCCAACTGCACCCTGGGCTGCACCCACAGCAGCGTGGCCGGCAGGGTGAGAGAGGGGATTCTGCCCCTCTGCGCTGCTCTTGTCAGATCCCCTTTGGAGCACCTGTACAGTTCTGTTGGCCCCCAGCATAAGAAGGACATGGAATTGTTGGGGCAAGTCCAGAGAAGGGTCACAAAGTTGCTAAGAGGACTGGAGCACCTCTCCTATGAGGACAGGCTGAGAAAGTGGGGGCTTTCTTTCAGCCTGGAGAAGAGAAGGTTGTGTGGAGACCTCACGGTAACCTTCCAGTGTCTGAAGGGGCCTACAGGGAAGCCAGAGAGGGATCCTTGGTCAGGAACTGTACTGACAGGACAAGGAGTAAGGGGTACAAACTGAAAAAGGGGAAATTAGGTTAGCTATTAAGAAGAAATTCTTTGCTATGAGAGTAGTGAAACACTGGAACAGGCTTCCCAGAGAAGTTGTGGATGCCCCATCCCTGGCAGTGTTCAAGGCCAGGTGGGAGAAGACTTTGAGCAACCTGGTCTAGTGGGATGTGTCCCCTCCGTGACAGAGGGGGCTGGGACTAGATGATCCTTAAGCTCCCTTCCAACACTTCCAACACAGAATTCTATGATTCTGTGATTTCTGGTTGAACTGCAATTTAATATTTCACAGGCATATTTTCAGCTCATATTGGTAACTTGGGAATGTTGTGCAGTACTCAGAAAACCTCAAACATTTTTCTTTAGTTCTGCCACTCATGTAGTCATGGCATGTAGCACCCTGCATACCTTTGAATAAAATTTTCTACCAGGAATTGGATTTTCTACCAGGAGATGGAATTTTTTCTCTTGCAGTCAAGCAAGGCTGACTAGAAATTATGAAGGAGGTGTGTACCATTGAATGTACAGTGGTCTGGGTTAAATCCAGAGTCCTTTCTGCCCTTCACTTTTAAAACATCAAGTTTAATTCTACAGATCTTTTTTAGACAAAGGGAACTTTATCTTAATACGACCAAGACACAGGATAATAGATCGCTTCTTGTATTCTTACATGAAACAGAAAATTGGCAAAATGACCATGGATTTCTTCAACCCGTAAAAAGGAATACAAGAAAGGAGTCCACTAGAGAAGTCTGTTAAAAATGTCACATATTAATGAAATGGCTCCAATTACTCTAAATCTGACTTTTACACTAAAGATTATAACTTTATATAAATAATATAATAATATTCTTACGGAGGCAATCCGTAAAGAAAGACCAATGTCTTTTCAGGTTAATAATTCTGATTTGAAAAAATGCAGACTTATATGTAGGATCATAAAGTCGTCTTACTTTGCTAAACCAAACTGAACAACGAAATACTGCATGACAAAGATCTCATTACCCAAATCCTCAACGAGCTTTGGCTAAGACATCTCAGTTGCCACTAGGTGGCAGGAGTTAACTTAAATTGTCTAAATTACCAATCTTACACTAGTAAAACAGTTTCAGAAATTTTGATCTGGATTATTTGTATATAATTTTAGTATTCAGATCAAAATTTGAGTTTGTGAAATTAAAAAATATTCCCAATAATAAGTAAATATAATATTAAAAATAAGTGGTTTTTTTAATTTACTCTCTGAAAGTTTTTGACACAGGAGAAGTAACTGCCTAATTAACCGGATGTAAAGGAAACTCTCCATGTAAGGGTTAATGAATGGTAAATCTTGGAATTGTTCAGAGCAGGACTTTTGCCCAGAGTCTAAAATCTGACAGCATGATGAAACTTGTGGGTCTGAGTATGCAGGGTTAAGTACATGTAAATGGTGATCAGATCAGATTTTTGAAATTATGTTTTAAAATGATTGGTCCTTCTCTGCCAATATGCTTCAGACTGTACTCTGTGTCTATTGCCCAGAAGGCAGGAAATAGGTATTTGACAGCAGGAAGTGACCAGTGTGAGTCACAGGTTCTACCAGGTGAACAGACAGCAGCGTAACCAAAGCCATGTCTACAGAATTCAAAGCCCACGCTCACTTTTCTGAATGAAACCAAAATGTGTGATAGTATGACATTGTATTTCAGATGGTTTGGAGCACGTCCTGATGCTGCATATATATTTGTACAAGACAAATGCACACTGGAAAAGAGATGTGACTCCTGTAAGGATATACAGACGACAACAGCTACTGGTACTTCAGCATAAAAGTGAACTGAAGTAGTAGAAAAAGAATAATTGTTATTTATCAGGATTATCAACTACAGTACAAATCAAACACAGTTTTTCACTCTGAACAGTAGCACACCCCTAGGGCTTTTCATGCCTGATCATTTTTGTTGAAGGGCAACCGGAAATAAATAAATAAACATAAAGAGAGACTCATGGATCAAACAGGGGTGTACATGTTATTCTCAGTATGCAAATAAGCTCATAACTACGTGCTTCAGAGCTACACCAAATACTGGACAGCACAATTTCCTGGACATGCAACAGCATTTTCACTAAGACAGGGCTGGGCTCCCCTCGACTCCCTGATACCACCTTTTCCATTCTGCTTGGTCTTGTGACATCCTACACCTGCCTAAATGTAATTCAGTGCATAACAAGATTTGTGCACATAGGTTACGTAAGAATATATTTTATTAACAGATTGTTCCGCAAATGCGCTAAGTAATAACATAATTATGTAAGTCAGACAATTTTCTGATCAGGAGGGATGGCTCAGAGTAGAAATATAACTTTGTTCTTCTGTAAGTGAGTGGTTTTGAAAAACATTTTATCACTTACATTTAATTTGCAGACACGTTGAGATCTCCACCAATATTTTGCGAGAAATTACTTAAAAATAGTCCCTCTATTTTTAAAACTTCTTCAAACCCATTGCTTTGGTTATAAAATCAAGCCCATAATTATGCAGATGATTAGGAAAGAAGAAGAAAGCTTACAAAATCTTCACAATCTAATTGTTAGTAGTCAAGACAGCAAGCCGAAAGAGGGGGAAAAAAGAGTGAAATTAGTCATGTAAGTCTTTTTAACTCAGTCAAAAACCTAAAAAAAGCCATATATGAGGCACCTTTTTGCTGCCAGCCTTTGGAAAGGTGTACGATTTGATTCTTGAGATAATTCCACCTCCTGCCCAACTCTAGAAACCACAATGTCAAAGAGGAACAGTGAATGTGCCATGAAAATAGCTAAAAACATTTTGCAAAACAAAAGTGCTCTACAAGAATAAAACACTCCCAACCCTTGTCTTGCATGCCTGCAAGTACGTATGTGATGCATCAAACAAATGCAGCATAGGAAACCCTAGTACTACATTTTGTTTAAACTATATGCTGTCAAACCATCTTGAATCTGTAGATACACCTTAAAGCAGTTTTTAAATTCAAGTGCACTGCCCTTTCCCCAAATCTGTATTTATACAGTATGTTTCACGTTTCTCCCGCCTCTGTTATTGAATTTTAGCCACACACACCCCTCCCATATTTAGCAACGTAAAGCAGTTGATAACTTTGGTATGGGGAAGTATGACAGTTGTATTGAGCAAGATTTGAAGCACACCTTTGTCTTACAACAAATAATGTGAAGTAAAAAGCACACAAAATTATATTAATTCCAAACAAAAATGAACAGGCTTCACATTTCTTACACTCACTTATGTTCTGTATAAAGATACTCTTAGAAGATACACAAATATGTTATGTAAAAATACATTAATTTAACTAAATGTGACAAATTAGCATTTCTAGGGGTCACTGAGAGATCATACCTGACTACTTAAAACTGTGATGTAGTACCTGCAGATTAAACATTTAGACTGATGCTGAGGTTGAAATAATTATCTGAGACACACCCTCAGCTGCTTTAAAGAGCCTTTGAACAGACCTTGCAGGGAGAAAAAAGTAACTTACCAAGTTAAAGGGGTCAAAATCAACTTAAATCTGGCCATGGAGCCTCTGGTGAAAGGCAAGGTCTGGTTCATCCAGACCAATTTTTCAATTTTTTTTTTTTAATTTAAATTTTTATATGTATTGCAGACTGAAATACAGTGGTGATATTCTACAGCCTTAGTGGAACAGTTTTAGCATGTCCAAATCTGAAGTTTCTTTGAAGATAAGAAAGTGTATGAACACTGTAGAAAGATCTGCTGAGTGATATGCAAGACAGACTGTCCAACTAATTTAATGGCAAACTGTTCACATATAAGGGCTTGGAGTAAACTTTACACCAGGGAAGGGATTTGTGTTGCATTTGCTACTGAGCAAACTTGAGTAACAAAGCGTTAATGTTTCTTGTAATATGGACATCTGCTTTTTAATGATACTAATATGCTTCCTCTGCAAAAGGAAGGAATTTATGGTTAAAATCTGTAATGGAAGTTAATTTTTCCATGTAGAATACAGAAGCTTGCTTATTCTTGCTCCTCTTAGAACATTGTGGATAATATGAAACATTTGTAGTATTCCCACACTGAGTGTGTTTGCTTGATCTCTGTAACTGCAGGTACACCAGATGATATACATGGGACCTCATGTGCTTAAACTTCATGGACTTGCTTGTAAATGGCACAGATCCAAACCTTGAGGCAATCTTTAATAAAAAATAAGGGACAGATTTTGGTTGCATTATTTCCAATTATTTAAAAGGGCACCTGATTTTCAGAAGTGAGGGAATGCGAATGCTTGTTCACAGACCTGCAGGGGCTCAACAGTACTCAAATAAACATAATTGCCTAAAATATTTTTCTATAATGTGGAACAACATCAAGATAATGACCTAGGTGATTGAGCTCTCCGGGGAGACAACTAAATTAAACCCTTTATTTCAGATGAGATCGACGACATCTGAATAAGATTGTGTTATGTGATTCTGTGTATGTATCACACCTCGGGTGGCTCCTGTAATCAATGGACTCTGAGAACTTAGGCAATTAGAATAACAGATTGGCTTGCTCAGTCTTTGTGGAGTTGAGGAAAGAATCACCCCTAACTCACTGCACTAGGAGTCAAACCCTCCTGCAATGCCAGATGTTAACTGCAAATAAGGAAAACTGAACCTCCATTTCAGCCAGCAGATTCTCAAAGTGAACAATGTCAATAATACAGTATCTCTTCTTCTATGGCTGATACAATCATTATAGAACACGATCATCAGTGAGGCATTTTGCCCGTTTTTTTCACATACATTATATGTGTAAAAGAAGTTAAAAATTAAATGATTACTAGAACATTCAAAACAATGATGAAAGCAATACTACTGTAGAGTATGTTAATCTTCTTTTCAACTTACTGTTTATATCCCTAGAAAAACAAACTCACAGCTGCAATAACATGAAAGATTTAGGATTCCCAAAGCAGTATGTGACTGTAATCCTTCTCAAATAAATGCTATTGCTATATCACCACATACTCTTACCTTAGGAAGTGTTCCAGAGGGAGAAGGATGAGCATTAAAAGCAAAATTATCTGTAAAATAATCAAATATAGAGTGATACTGAGCAAGGTGAGAAGTTTGTGTGAGAATGCAGAATTTTACATAGGGAACCAACTTTCTAGTTTTTAAATCACATTACAGCGTTTCTCTTGGACCATTTTATTTGCTCTTGTTTCTTAAATGCAGCAGACTCTGGTATCAGCTGCCACAGAGACAAAAGTATGTGCAGTGCCTAAATGATTCAAAGGAGCAGAAAAACAAAAAATTAAGCTTTAGACTTGGTGATTTTAAATGTATTTTCCAACTGTGATTCTATTCTATTCTATTCTATTCTATTCTATTCTATTCTATTCTAT